>NW_005842989.1:167882-172989 GCF_000455745.1 Alligator sinensis | reverse complement strand
GGCGGCACCCCTGTGACCTGACTATTATGTTGGTGATACATCAGTCCTCTGTCACAGACACCATTTGTAATGATATGTAACCTATTGCTAACAGTTCTGTAATTCACATTTGAGTTTGGTAACTAATTAGTGTTTATCAATGTTTCCAGCACCCCCTCTATTGTCACTTTTACATGATCCAGTGGCCCCATTCACTGCCTTATACTGCTCTTTATACTGTTACTGGTTTCTTCACCCCTCCCTGTCCCACCATTTTGTATTCATCTCTAGCATTTTTCTCATAATCTTAGAATTTAACCCCCCTGGGGCAAGGACTTTGTTTTATCTTGTCCCTACTGCAGTGAGGTACTGATCCTTCACTGAAGTACATTAATACAAACAAGTAGTAGTTTAATGGCCATAACAAACAATATTACATCCCAATAGTGGTTTAGAGTCCCAACCGACTTCTTCAGAGACTAGAATGGGCTTGTCATTTTCTTGACCTTATTAAAACATCAAATTGTGGGCTGGTAATGAATATATATTCAACCTTTTATACATAAATTCTGTAATAACTTAGGCAAAAGAAGTTTGTGTTCTTCTTAATTAAGCTATTTACAGTGGAGAAAAATATGCCTGAATGGAAGTGCATATGGATAATACATGTCAGATCTAAGAGATCTTGCTGGGGCCTGCCACTGACACTAGGAAAATAAATTATCTTCAAAACATTATGCTAGTGAAAGCATCTTGTTTGTATAATTTAACATGTAGCAAAATTTAATGTTCAGCAAAGAAGCAGCATGATTCTGCTAGTTTTTTTGTTTTGGTTTTTGTTTGTTTTTTTTTTTTACTTAGAGTAATGTAGAATATTTAATTTTTTTACTCATAGCATAAGAGCTAATAGATTGCAGA
The DNA here is from genome assembly GCF_000455745.1 of Alligator sinensis. Taxonomy (NCBI): domain Eukaryota; kingdom Metazoa; phylum Chordata; order Crocodylia; family Alligatoridae; genus Alligator; species Alligator sinensis. Next base: position 172,092 of record NW_005842989.1, on the reverse strand, counting down.
TTTGCATTTGTACATGCTATTTCTGCTCACACACCCTCCAAAATGCTGTGAATTTATATTACTGCTGTAGAACTGAAAAGGGTGGTGCTATTAGATTTAACACCATACATTCTCCAAGTTTGTATACACAGCATTTTTTTAAATATGTATGTAACAAATTGTATAATGTCAGCTCTTCTCAGTTACTTATATCACCAACTGCATCTAGATTCTTATTTCTGACACTCTTTAACGTAATACCTCAGTCTAATATCAGATTTAGGGCTTTTGTGCTCGTTTGCCTAGAATCCGACCTGGTTACTTTCGGATATGTTCAATTTGGTATTGACCTCAGAGAGGGTTTTCAAAAGGAAATTTTCTCTTCATTAGCCATGCAGCCATCATAACCTAGGAGACAACTCTATTAAACATATAAAAGTAGTTTCTAATCTTTGGCTTTTGTAATGCTTATTACTCACTAACATGAATAACTGATGATTTAAGCTGAAAGTTAAATAGTAAAAAATATTATAATGAGACTATTCAAAATGATTCCCTTTTTGCAACTATAAATAAAAATTAAAAACCCTTGCCTGAGAGTCAGATTCCATAATAAGGCTGCCCTGCTGTCTCGGAGTATGGAGCAACACACACATGCTTCTGAAGTCTGATAAGTGGGCAAATAGAGGATAATTGATGTGGAATGGATGCAGAAAGATGGGTTTGGGTTTTTAGCATCCTGAGAAGAGCTGAAGCTTTAGGCAACGGGATAGAAATTTGTTTCCTTTTCCCTTCATGAGAATAGTCAAGTGGGATTAAGACCATCTTTCTTGCAACAAAAAAATTAACTCAGACTTTCACAACCTGTAAATTGTTCTTCTTTTGTTTGTTTTTTTATTCTACCCTTCAAAGATTTGGATCAACCAAAACAATTTCATTTTCATCACCTTGCAGTAATTTCCTTCTGTGATGGATTTTTATTCCTCTGTGTCATAATTAGAACTTTTAAGATGAGATATATTGTTTAAATGTTGTTATCACATGATATGAACTTTCTTTTCTTCTTTCAAGCAAGCTTGTTTTGGAAAAAATAATTGTTTTCCAGCAAGACTAGTTTGAAAATTCTTGACCAGCTGTGGAGGTGACTTGAATTTTTGGAAGGGCCTAAACTTTGATCCACAAATCAGCTGCCACCTGCTGAATACAGTTTTGCCAACTCCACTATCCACCCCATCATCCAACAATGATCAAGAAACACATCGCCTGAATGTTTCCACTACAATGATCTGTAGTGAAACTACATTGCCTTGATAAGGTGACAACATACAATTTTAGAATCAACACCCTCTTGAGATCAAATGATGACAGTTCAGATATCTGTCCATTCACTGTTAAGGCTGTTTGCCTACAGAAGATAATATTATGTTGCTGTACATTCCCAATATAAAATACCCAGGATATGAATTGCACAAATTGTCCTGTCTTTATCTCCCCCACTCTACCTGTCTCTCAATGAATATAGTTACAGAGGGCACATCTGCACATACATTTGATCCGAGATAAGTTAACTTGCAAGTAAACTATTTGCAAGTAACTGCTTCTCAGCAGGTGTCTACACATGTAGCACCAAACTGCTTCCACTTCCTGTAGCCCTGTCTCCACTGTGGGGAGCTCCAGGCTCTGGCAGCCAGCAGCCCTGTTGAAAAACCAGCCCTGATCTCTGGTTCCTGGCCAGCCACTTCCCTGGCTACAGTGCATCATCTCAGGGCCACCACTGTGCAGCTGCTGCCAGGACCCCATCCAGTTGGCTGGACCCTGGCAGGGACCCCAAAGATGGGCTGCTGGATGTGACCAGCAGGTCCACACTCCCTGTCCTGGGCCTCCAGCCTCACTGCCTCTGGACTTGCTGGGCCAGCCAGGACTGGTGACTGCAGGTCATCCAGCAGACCTAGGACAATGAGCAGTGGCTGGAAGTGTTCTGGATGACGTGGCTCACCTTCTGGGAGCTCCTGGAGCATCTCTGGCTGCACTTGGAGCAGCAGGATACTGCCATACAGATGCCTCTCCCCACGGACACCCAGCTGGTTCTTGCCCTGCTCAAGCTGGCCTCTGCTATGTGGGCCATCTTCTTGGCATGAACAAGGCCACTGCCAGGGACATCATCCTGGAGGTGTGCAGTGCCCTCCAGGACATGCTGGGGCACACAGTGCTCTGTGTGCACTACCCACTGGCAGTGGTGGTGGAGTTCCATGCCCTGGGCACCCCTCACTGTATCAGGGCCCTGGATGGGACCCACACCCTCAACACCTGCCTGCTCCATGGTGAGTGGCCCTATGACAGCTGGGGGGGCTTCCACTTCATGGTGCTGCAGGCTGTTGTGGACCATCGTGATGCCTGAGTGGAGGAGGTGTGGCAGGCAGAGGACACCTGGCAGTGGGAGCACCACCTGAGGAGGCAGTGACAGCAGCGCACCCCCTTGCCTCCCCAACCAAGGCCCTGGGTGAGCTGCACATCCATCAGCAGAAACCAGGACACCAGGAGTGAGAGGCACTGCCGGACCACCTCACTCTAGTCCACCTGCAGTGCTCTCCATGGACCGCCCACCCTGAGCACCATGCTCACTGCAGACATGTCTCAGAAGAACAAGTTTTTATTCCCCTCACATCAAAAAGACCCCCTCAACATACAGAGCCCCCGCAACAAACAGAGCCCCTCTCCCTCCCCTCCCGCAACAACAGAGCTCCTTCACCACCCACCCACCCAAACCCACCAACAATAAAACACCCTCTTCCCTGTGCAAACTATTTACAACAATGTGCTTTGTGTGCCATCCTGATGTGGGGGCCATGGGGTTGGGGCACCTAGGGGAAAGAGCCCTGGGACAGGCAGCCAGCACCCTGGCCTCTGGCTATTCCTTCGCACTGCAGAGAGCCTGGCGAGCAGGTGGCCCACTCAGGGACAATGGTGGCAGGGGCCCAGGGCAGGGGCCAGGCCAAGGGCTCCTGGTTGCTAGAGGTGGCAAAGGACCTCCTTTCAGATCCAGGGGGTCCTTCTGCTAGACAGCTTGTGGCTGTCAGGGGGCAGGCATGACTAGGGTAAGGGGCTGTACAGTGGGTGGAATGAAGACAACCACCAGGGCCAGGATGGTGCTGCATCTGGTAGTCATCATCTGTGGCCTACAGTGACCTGCCTAGGATCACATTCTGCTCCTGCAGTGCGTCTACCCACTCATGCTCCAGGGCCAGGAGCTACACCTGGAACTCCTGGTCTGCCTGGTCCCACATCTCCTCATGCCAGTCCCACACCACTTCACACTGGTCCCATGCATTCTTGTGGGCAACTACCTCTGTCTGCCAGGCCTATAAGTTCACCAGGGGGTCCTCCAATGCCATTGTCAGCTGCTGCAGACCCATTGCCTGGGTCCCTGCATCTGCAGAGCCCTGACTGTGGGCAGCAGCGACCCTGAGGCTACATCTTGGCTCCCAAGGGTGGCCTCTCCCCTGTGTTTGTGAGAATTTGCAACATTTCAGAGATAAGATGTTATGTACCAGGGGCTGCGCACTTCCCAGCCTCAGATTGGGAGCTGAGCATGCATGGGTGCTCAGGGACCATGGTAAGGTGAACAGGCAGGCCCAGGCCCAGGTGGCTGCCAGCCAAGCTCCCTTTCCTCACTCACTTCCCAGGGACAGGCACGCTGCTGGATGCTGGCTGCAAGCAGCCTGCATCCCCCATTCCCAACCCAGGGTGGGAGAGGCCAGGCTCCTGGCAGCACCTGCTGTCATGGCTCCAGATCCCACTTGCCCCCATATCCTCCTGCAACCAACCACTCTTCTGCGCTGCTACCCAGCCCATGGTGCCCGGGCTACTGAACAACTAGGACAAGGAGATGCCCATGCCCCTGGCCTCCCCACAGGGGATCTCTCCAGGGTGGTGCCCTGGCATCAGTCCCCACTTATGCCAGCATTACACCTCAGGTGTGTGTGTTGTGGGTGGTGCATGAGAAGCTGTTTGTGTGGACCAAGAGGTGCCCAACCTACTACACCCTGCTGCTCCTGATTGTCATGGTGCTTCTGGTACACTTGCACACTTGGTCTGGGACCATGATCTTATGATGGCACAGGCTGCCCCACAACCTCTGCTGCCACCTGGAGGGCTACTTGTGGCTGCACTACATGTGCCTTCCCCCTGCAGCAAGGCGGGGAGGGAATGGGGGGCAGGGGTGGGGGAAAAA
>NW_005842989.1:164698-167864 GCF_000455745.1 Alligator sinensis | reverse complement strand
CTTGGTCCTGACTGGCAGTGCAGCTCCAGGCAGTATCTTCATATGGTGGGGCAGTATACAGGTGCCCGGCCAGGCCTCTCGCCCCTCAGGGAGGAGCTGGTACTGCTGGCAGTGACATGTCCAACTTCTCCTCATGCCTGGGGCTGAGGCTGCACAGCTGTTGGGGTAAGGATGGCTGTTAGTTGTCTCATACAGGATATGAACCTGCACGCACTCCCTGGCCAACGGTTGCGGTTGGTCACGGTGACCCACTGTGCTGTGCTGACTGGTCATGCTTGGACAGCATGGGCCTAGCAGCTGTGTGGCACTGTGGTGCCAGGCAGCAGTGCAGGGGTATAGGCAGGCTTTCACAGCTAGGTTATAACCTTCCCAGGAGGACACAGGGGCCAAAAGTGTCTTCAGGCTCCCTGCATGTGTCCCCCAGGGTTCAAAAAGCCTGCAGGCCTTTAAAGGCTTGAGGCAGGGGCTGCCATAGAGGCAGCTCAGCCCTGGAGCAGGAGAGGCTCCTAGCCCAGAGCCTTGGAGCTAGCCTCTGGCCTGTCCCCTAGTGGCAGTACTGACCAAGAGTAAATTTGCTCCTGGTTGACATGTACACATGCGTAACTGCGCAGTAACTAATCGAGAGTAAATTTGCTATCTGTAAATGCAGGTAGCAAATTTACTCATGAGTATTGTCATTTACTGCACAGTAAGCATGAGCACGTGTAGATGCATGTGCTTATTATGCAGTAAATTACACTACTGAACAGTTAAGCATCTCATGTAGATGTGCCCAGTGAGAAACAAAGTAAAGAAGGTACAGTCTCCTTCCAATGCTGTGTTTCTAGAGCTGGTTCGAAAGTGATAGCAAATTTCAGGGAGAGAAATATTGTGGAAATTAAAAAAAAATACCCAAAACAAAAAATCAATAAAACCAGTTCTGGCTGTGATTGTTGCTTCATAAAGCTGCATCAATGCATGATGTTTATCATGTTGTGACAATTTCAGCATCATAAGCTATTGACACCACACCAGACAAAGTCATGCTTTATGGTGCTGAGATTTTGCTTCCAGTCAACAATGTAATGGAGTCTGAAGTTAAAAAAAATAAAGGGCATAATTTGAGTGTATACGTTATCCAGAGATTAATATAGAATCATAACAAAAGAAGAAAGACTATACAGTGACATCTTCTTAAACCTGCGCAAGAAACACAACACCATTTTAAGGAAGAAAGAAACAAACAGTTTTCTTTACTATGCTGAGCTGGCTTGTACTGCTCAGACCTGATGAAGAATGCCTCGAATTCAAAAGCTTGTCTAATACTATTCTAACTATGCAGTTGGTCCAATAAAAGCTATCACCCTAAGAAATCCTTACCTCTTGCATATATTATTCATGGAAGACTTAAAGCATGTTAGAAATCTTTGTGCCTGAAAATGAATGGAATGCAAGACAAAAATTCCCTGATGTTGTATAGCCAGTCACACTATGGTTGCTAGTGGTCATAGTACTCAGGACCTCTACTGTTGAAAACATTATTGAAACCAAAGGACACAGAGAGAAACCCAAGTTCTTTGAAATCTCCAGCAGTTTTAACATTGACTGTAGAGCTGGATATCACCCATAGCTTCCTTACCAGTTGCTGTATTGTGGGCCAGTCACTACAAGGTGACAAAGAGCTGAGCATCCTGGGTTACACTTGCACTTACACCTAAAATCCTTCCTCCATACTTAATTGAAGCTGTTAAAGGAGCTAAGGAGAATTCAAGACGTGGGACACAAAATATTGGTAATGTACTACATTCAAGTAGACATGCTTGGACATGCTTCGGGGTTTGGACTAGAGGTCCCTTCCAACCCTAACTTTCTATGACTTTCTATGAAGTCCACATTGAATTTATCTACAGCATGTCATTCTCTTTACTCACCATAAAAGGAAGAATAAGGTTTCTTCAGCTTTCCAGACACTGCAGTAAGGAGACTCTAATGAAATGGGACAAAGTGGGCTATTGAAATAATCACTGATTTTTTTTTTTTTTGGTATCTATTATACCTACTAGATACCTGATAGTCTAAAGCAGGGATAGGCAATGTTTTTTGGCTGGAGTGCCAAAAAACCCACACTGTCTACCTTGGAAGGTGCCAGAGTGTCGGCATGCCAGAAAAACAAAATGAGGGCAAGGGGTACATGACAGGATGCCCTGCTTGGGGGGGGGGGGGGGGGGGGGGTACATGGCAGGATGCACTGCATATTAGTATATTTAATAATTAGAAATGTTGCCTTTGTTGTTATGTATTCATTTTTGTTGAGCATGTTTCAATAAGAGAGAGAAAAAAGTGACAAACAAGAGAAAGAGGAGAGAGAGAAAGAAAAAGGAGAGCAGAGAGAGGACCAGTCGCACGCACACAGAGAACCATGTGCACAAACACAGAGATCCAGAACACACCCGGAAAAGACACATGCACACAGACACACAGAACCAGACACAGGCAGACAAACACACAGAACCAGCTGCATGGGTGCATGGAGCCAGGCTCCTGAGCCACTGGACAAAGTCTGACTCAACAATGCCCTGGTCCAGCCAGAGTCCCTGTGCTTCCCCGGGGAGCCAGCCCCTGGGCTGCAGCACAGCTGGCCAAGGCCCTGGCCCGGACCCTGCCCATCAGCCCAACCACCCACCCATCCCACACAGCTAAGCCCACAAAAGGTGCAGTGCTCCTGGCAAGGGGCACTGCCAGCCTCATCCTGGTGAGGGGCTAGGGCTGGGCCCAGAGTGGGTGGGTTCAGGCAGGCTCAGCTGCAAGCCCTGCTGCAAGTGTCCTGGGCTCCATGGTTAGCAGTAGCTATAAGAGCCTGGGCCGGCTACAGCCAGGAGGCTGCAAACAGCTGCTCTGGGCTCCAGCATCAGCTCCATACTGGCGGCTGCACACAAGCCTCGGAGCAGACAGTGGGGTTAGAGTCTGAGGCAGAACAGCCCTCCTGCTGTCTGTTCTGAGCTGCACGTGCAGTCGCTGCCAGCACGGAGCTGATGCTGTGGAGCCCAGCGCAGCTGTTTGCAGCCTGCCCGCTGCCTGCTGCAGCTGCCCAGAGTCCAAGCTGGCTACAAACAGCTGCACCGGAGCCCAGTCATCAGCTCTGTGCCAGCAGCCGGGGAGAGGCTGGGGGTGGGGTGGCTTAGGCCCC
>NW_005842989.1:163247-164424 GCF_000455745.1 Alligator sinensis | reverse complement strand
CTGAACCGTGGTCTAAAGAATATCTTAGGTCTGTCCTAGAATATAGCAGAATATCATTCTGTTTTATCATCTTCCTTGACACCAAAGAAGCTAGGAAGGGTAATCTCACATGCATGTGAATATTAACAGCTGTTCTAATTAGAGATGTGCATGCAGTGTATTAATTAGCATTGATATTAGAAATGTTTGCATTTAATGTCTTTAAATGAATTAAAAATTCAAAGCTGCAAGGTGACCTCAGTAGGACTCGGGTGCTTTATCCTTTTTCAGGAGTCAGCCCTGAATTATGAGATCATTTCATTTCTAAATAGTATTTGGCAACAGAGCTCTGTGAATCGACAATGCTCACTCCAACAGCAGTCACATTCATGGCACTGTGGAGCTCCATGTTCAAATGGATTGTAGCTATTAAAAATGCCTTTAATTTTTGCAGAACTGAAGCAAGGAAACCATTTCAAATTCCAGAGCCATTTGGGCTATTTTGTTGTTGGCTAGAATATTTCTTTCTCCTTCGCAATTCTGTTTAGAATGATTATTATAGTACTGGCAGAGCCATAGCTTCTGACCCTGTAATGTTGTTTCTAAATATGAGAGGCAATATTTCTGGGAATTACACTAAGAAACAAGATGCCTTTGTGAAGGCAGGCATAGTTATCTAAATGACCACAGATACAAATTTCTCTTATATGAAGTTACTAGTGTATGTCTGTATATGTATAGGAGAGAGATTTTGACTTTTTAAACTTTTATAATTTAAATATTAAAACCAGAAAGGAAAATATGCAAAAGCAACTGGCCCCCATCGTCAAGCATGAAACCTTCATTAGTAACTAAACACCCATATCACCAGAGATTGAAATTATCTCTCCTGCCCCCTGCATCCTTCATGGGGTTACACTAGCGGCCCATCTTCCTTGTTGTAGAGTGTCCCTTCGATTGACCCACGTGACATAAACTGTTCACATTTTGTTGCAAGCCGAAGTGTCCAAATTCAAACAAGACTTATGGCTGGAGGAAGAAACAGAAGAGTTGGAGGGTGTCATCCCTGACAGGCAATTTCTGTAGCTTTTCAGGGTCACCATCTTGGCCTGATCCAGCAGAAAATTGGATAGGCAGAACACACTCCCTTCAGCTGCTTTGTATGGGACATAGAAAATGTATGTAGTCTCAGAGAAGC
>NW_005842989.1:159765-163216 GCF_000455745.1 Alligator sinensis | reverse complement strand
GGGCTGAGGACAGAAAAGAGTGGCCACACCTGGGGACAGTCCAGGAAGGCATGGAAGAGAGTTTCCTTGGACTCCTCCTGGCACAGAGAGAAAGAGAAATAGACATACCTGCAATATCCTAATCCTAAATGTAATTTAGAATCCAGTTAACTGGTGAGGCTAGATTTAATGTGTGGTTCTACTTTTTAAAATTAGTCTCTAAAATTGGCATTGTGGATTTCCTTTCCTTTCATTGTGAATTTCAATATCAAACATGCTCACTTTACAAGTAAAAAGGTTGGTTTAGTTTTCTAAATGGCACCCCTGCAGACTCATCCTGAGAACTCAGAGTCTACTTTTTATGCCTTTTCAATCATCACCAGCAATAAAGGTCTTCAGGCCAAATTGTGGGTGGGCTTTTCAATTTGGGTTACTTAAAGTGCTTTTCAAAACCCAACGGAGCTTCCTTTTGGGGCACCAGTGTACCTGCATGTGAACTCAAGTACTGAATCTACTGAGTAGGAAGGCAAAAATTTTGGATAGTCAGTTTTCAGGGAACTTGCTAAGGGAGAAAATGTAGTTCAGTATCTGTGTTCTTTCAGATAGTGGCCTCTGTGCAGATGTTGCCACCTCCTGTTAACTGTGATGGAGGTTTTGGCTCTTAAGATAACGCCTAATAATAATGATAAATACTGATTTCTTGGAAACTGGCAATGTGCCTTAACAGGGACTATCAAATAATTAGCCGTTTCAGTCACTTGTAACTGGGTCAAAGTGGGCCATTCATTGCTTTTTCTTCATTCAGAGCATGTCTACATGTGTGCATTTACTGCACAGTAACTAAAATTACTGTGCAATATGGGCATACATCTACACGTGCGTGCCTGTACTGCACAGTAAATATGGTGACTTACACCTGCATCATCCAGGCATCAAATTTACACTTGTTTAGTTACTGCGCATGTAGATGCCTTACTGCACAGTAACACTGTGTGTAGACTGACTTGGGACTTTAGTCACACTAATGCTGTCCCAAGTCAGTCCACACACAGCATTAATATGTTTTAATGCCTGCACATATAGTCCTCGGCCTATTCCTGCTTACTGTGCAGCAGCTTTAAAGTGGCATAAATGCACATGTAGACACGCCTACAGTGCACTTTTATCTAAATCTAATGTGCTGGTGTGCCTGGAAAACAGGCTATTAGGATGATTCTGTTTTCAAAACAGTATGATTTTATAAGTGCTCTGTCAAACACTTTAGTAATATAAAGATATTAAATGCTTTGTGTATCTTTTTTCCAGAAGCAATATTCCTCTTCCAAAACTTTATTTGAAAGCACAAGGGAAAAAACCCGACCTGTTGTTATTTTGGTATGGAATCTTCTGTTAAGTCTGACAGTGTATTTCTCAAGTGGATATGTTGCAATCCATTAATTTCATTTCAGTGTTTTAATTAAACTGCTTATATATATCTTGTCGAATATTGAGCAGGCCAATTAAAATGTTGATCACCTCCTTGCAAAACTTGAATTAGTTATTTGTACCTAAACTAACCCACAACACTGATGTTTAGCCATGCACTCTGCAGGAAGATTAAGTTAAAGATTCAGTACACCTGGGTTCAATTTTTACTTCTGCCACAGACTTCCTGTGTTAAATTGGCCCAAATCATTTCATCCTTCTGCTTCCACCATCTGTACCAACATGGATACCAAGTCTTCTTTTTGTTCTATTCCTTTTTGTCTATTTAAACTGCAAGCTCTTCAGCCAAGGCGTGTTTCTTATCATGGTTTCATACATCACCAAGCAGTCTTGGTAGGGATTGTAGGCTGTAACAGGGGGCTTTGGCTGATTTCCCAGTGGCCCGCCCACCTGTTTCTGGGCTAACCACCTGTCTTCTTGCCCACCACGCCCTGTTGTTAATTAATTAATTGATGTTGATTAAGCAGGAGGCCGCCCATTTCTTGCCCTGATGCCAGGGGGCATTATCTGTGGCTCTGTTCCTCCCCTACATCGCAGCCCAAGCCTCACAAATGGCATCCAGCTGTTATCAATATCACCAGCCCCACACTGGGCCCCAGAATCCTACTAGTTGGACCCCGCTTCGATTCCTCCGTTCAGGCAGCCTATTCTGCCTTCATTCCCGGCTGCATAGCTTCCTGAGCTGCTTCCCCCTTATGGGTGTGGTCCCCCCTGGACCTTCAGCTCTACTGGCCCTCACCCACCTCTATGCCACTTGGAACCCCAGGCCCTCAGCTCTTGGGTGTTTCTTGTGGTGGGCCCCTGGCCCTTCAACCCTTCTGGTCCTGGCTTCAGCTTGGACCAGTTGGGGATGTCAAGACAGGTTAAGAGTCTATGGCCTAATCCACAAAGCAATCTGTCTTTAGTGGCCATGTAGAAACATAGAATCATAGAAAATTAGGGTTGGACCCCGACCTCAGGAGGTCATCTGGTCCAACCCCTGTTCAAAGCAGGACCATCCTAGCCAAGGGTTTTTTCTATCCGGGTCTTAAAAACCGCTATGGATACAGATTCCACCACCTTTCTGGGTAACCTGTTCCAGTTATTTACTACTCTCCTCATGAGAAAGATTTCCTAATCTCTAACATAAACTTTCTTTGCTGCAATTTGAGACCATTGCTCCTTGCTCTGTCTGCCACCACTGATATTAGCCTATCTCCATCCTCTTTGGAACCCACCACCCTTCAAGTAGTTGAAGGCTGTTATTAAATCCCCCTGCAGTCTTTTCTTCTCTAGACTATGGTTATTACCATCCTATCTGAGGTAGGGAAGTTCGTTACCACCTACTTACAGATGGAGAAGAAAGGCACAAAGGGCCAGAATTTTAAACATATTTAGGCATTCAATTGGGCAGCCGATCACTTGCGGCCTCCACATAGGCTTCATGCACATGTTCCAGTGTCTGCCTCATATGCTGCTGAAGCCCTCTAGGTCCCTAATTTCTACAGGTTGTCATGTTTAAAGATCCAGTGTATCATCTCACCTCGTAACTCTACAGCTGAGCTAGACAGCCCAGCTATATAACTGGGAAATAGTCTCATTTTCAGCTTCACAGGATCCTGGTTCAATAGTTTGCAAGTCAGCCAAGATTACAGTGGTTTTATATGCATCTGAACAAAACCCTGGGCTCCTGTACTCACAAAGCTGAGTGATACATTGCATTTACAAAATGGAGTACGTAGGTTGGACAATGATGGTCCTTCAGAAATAAAATGAAAAAAAGATCTAGTTTGCAAAGGAAGGAATTGGCTGGAATGAGATGTTGCTTCCATTCCCCCTGGCCCCCACCCCCTCCCTTTAGAAAAAGGGCCTTTTCTTTGAGCTAACAATAGCATTTTAGATGTGGATCTTTGTTTCCAGACTAGATAATGAGTTGAGTTTGATCTCTCCTAGACAGAGTTCTACAAAAAGTCACATCAGAAAGCTTACTATAAATAATCTGCCTGGT
>NW_005842989.1:147158-159755 GCF_000455745.1 Alligator sinensis | reverse complement strand
TCAGCAGGGCTGGGATGCTGCCAACTTTCTGAAATGTCTTTGCTTCATTGGCTCTTCAAATGAATATAGGCCTCTTGTTTGTGGGAGCTGTGTCTGCATTCCATCATTTCAACACATAGCACAGTCCTTGCAATAATGTGATGATGATTTAATGGCGTTAGAGCACTGGGGAGACAAGATGACTTTTACCTGATAAAAATCTAAAAAGAGAGACCTTTATTTTCACCTGGAAGGCCATGAAAACCATATGCTTGCTGTTCCCACTGAATTGACAGAGAGTACTTGCTGCCCTTCATTTCAACCACTCAGTGTAACCTCAGGAAAAACTCCCAGTTAAGAGTGGCAGATCATAGTTATGCTACCAATTACATTAGTAGCCCAACTGTGTATATCACAATTGAACACTAGAAACTATCCTCTGCCCATGCACAGCCTTTTCCTTGTGCCATTTTTTTCCTGCTACTATTGCTACTTCTGCTGTTACCACTAGTATTAAACATTTTCAATATCTGACTGTCAGATGGCAAGAAGATCTAATCTGAAATGACTGGGTGCCAGTAGGGCTGAAAGGGAAGAGTAGTGATCATGTGTGAGGGAAATCATGACATATTGGGATAGGTGTAGGCATAGGCAATGTGTAGGAGGAGTATGACGCAGAGGACATGCCCCAACCTGAGATTGGCTGCCGCCAAAGCCACTGCCAACTTCTATGGGCAGTCGTTGGTTGCCACCCACCCTCCCCCCGCTTGCTGCCAATCCGGCTGCTGGCATCAGGGTGGTCCCCACTCACCGCTTGCCACCCACCCCCGCTGCCAACACTGCTACGGGTGTCTGTGGGTGGTCTCCACTCACTGCCAACTCTGCCGCCTATAAAAGGTGCTCCCCCAGTCTCGGGAGGCACCAGTCATTCATGGATGTAGGAGTTGCTTTGGTAAATGATAGTTCATTAATATTCAACTGTCCTTTTGTGCTTTTTGCACAGTGAGTTACAAAAGTCCAGTACTCACAGGGGTTTCTAGGTGTCATCAGTTATATTATTAATGCTCAGAAAGTCGCCACACATGATAGCAACTTGTCTCTTGATGCATTTCATTATTGCTAGTAATAAAGTGTTTAGTGAAAGGAAAAGAAGAATTAATAGGTTCTGATTCATTTAGTCATCAATGCTGAGAACTGCCCCATTCAGATAGGATCCCTTCCTGGAGCGTGATGCTTCATTGAAATGAGGTTCCACCTGGAACCTCAAGTGGAGAGGTTTGTTGGCCTGTCTACCTCCCTCTTGTGAAGCATCCATCTGGAGCAAACCATTTCTTAGATATGTCTGGATTAAAAGCTTTAAACAGAAGTGGTGATGTGGTTTTAGCTATAGCTATATGACCTCCCTTGCTGTGACCCTTTTATTTTATCTGTTCCTTCTTGGAGGAAAAAGACAACTGCTTCATATAACCCCAATCTCACTCGCTCACCAGGCATATTTAACCACAAATGCCCTCCTCATTCCTGTTTCTAATTCATAACTTTATTTAAAAAGAGAGAGAAAGCTGGTCTCCATATAAGGGAGTGACTGATCTGAAAAGTGCTTTATTCTTCTTGTTATAAGATCTCAAAACCAATATCAGTCCTGGCCCTGCATAGATGTACAACAGTAAAAAGCTTGTCTTCTCAAATTATAGAATTTTCTTATTAAAGCCAAAGCCCCTGGGGAAATTTAAAGTTTTCCTTTCAGCTCACTGTATTTTAAACACTTCTCTTCAGACCTACTGCACTGGCTGCCTTATATCTTCTACAGGAGACAGTGCAATGTATCTGGGGTAGAAGTTCAGCAGGGTCCCGTGGCATAAAGACCTAATGAGACTGCTGGGTAAGACATGATTTTAAATGATAATAACAATGTTAAACATCAGTAAGTCAGATCCTTAACTGGTCTAAATTAAAGTGCACTAACTGCATTGCCCGTGGAATATATCACTTTACACCTGATACAATTCTGGCTTAGTTTTTTTTTCTTCCTTGCAGGAAATCAGTTCAGAGATATCATCAGAATATGACAGACTTGGGTTTACAAGTTAAATGGAAAGTAGGTAAACAAGGGGAAAAAACAATATGTTTTTTAAATTCATTATTCAAAGCCTAAAGCTAGCTTCACACTGGCTGTTATTATCCAAATGCATTTCTAGAGGTTTTGCAGTGATGGATTTGCATTTTAATATCCAGGTCAAGTTATTGTGAGGATAGAGGTATCTTTCTTCTGTCTGTGTTTCTATGATGAGATGACTGATTGTCTTTGTAGACAAAAGGATGGGGAAAGAGCCAGTAATGTTGCAAACCATGATCATGCTCATAAAGCAGCTGTTTATATGGAAACCTTTTAAAGCCAGCTTCTGCCTTTCCCTAGCTTTTCCTTATACATTGCTACAGCTGACAAAGCTCTGATTACATTCAATAGAAATATTAAACTCCTGACTTTAGAGAGGTTAAGGGAGAAGAAAACAAGCGGGGAACCAATTTTCTGAAAAATAAGATGGGAAGGACTTTTTGTCTATTTCCACTATTATCATTTCCCCTCTCTCCTCCGCCCTCCTTGGTAATACTGTACTGAGTTACCTTGTGTTTAATCAACAGCCTAATGTGGTAGCTCTCTCACAACACTGATTCTTCACATCTCAGACTGCCTGGAGCCTACTTCCATCAAGCAGTGTCTTTGTACTTAACACCTTAATGGTCTTGAGGCGAGAGAGAAACAGCAATCCTCTGAGATGAGAATAATTACAGACAGACACACAAATGCATTTGGTGCCAGATTTTGTTTCCACAAATAAGCAAAATTAAAGTGAATGTCTTCTCTTCTACTGTTACAGAATTTGTCTCTAGGAGGTTTAGGACGAATGGGTTAGGAGACAGTAATAGCCAAATCCTGCGCTGTTTAAACTCCTGACAGTTCTGTTGTTGATCTCATTGGGGAACAGGAGCAGACCCCGAGGGAAAACACTCTTTAAAGATGTCATTTTATTTGGTGCTTACTGCTGAACTCCTACCAATTTGCAGTTTAGGGGCCTGAGATTTAGGTTGCATAAAGCTGGCTTCAGCAGATTTATGCTAACTTGCATCAGGGGTATGTCGCACCCTGGATATACTAATTACCTGTGTTTTTCAGATGTGACTAGTTCATAGTTTAGTCAATCCAGGCACTTTAAAGAGACCTGGTTTGTTTTTTGGCCAGCGCTGACAGGATTTAAGGTTTTCTCAAACTGAGCCCTCGGAAACTGAGCACCCAAAGTTACTAATCACACGTGAAAATCTCAGAAGTTTTATATCCCTGAAAAGTGGCATGTTGGAGATGGCTAGGGTTATCTCTAAAATGCCTTAACTAAGTGCTTATCCTTTGCGTGTCTGTGCTCCAATTTCCAGGAAACAGAGCATAATCTTCCTAAAATGAATGGCTCCTAAGCACACAGGCCTAAAAGGTACCTTGAGATTCATCTGGACCAACGGGTGCTCAACCTCTGCCCTGCAAAGCCACACAGGGCTCGCCATGGATCAAAAAAATTGGCGAAGCAGGAGCAGTTGCTGCATTAATTGCTGCTCCCCTGCTGCCGATTTACAGCCCCATGGTAAGCTCACTGGTCAGGACAAAGTGGCCCTTTATGTTAGATCAGGCATGCCGGGTTGAACAGAGGCAGCACGGCGTGGGAGCCAGCAGAGGTGGTGTGGGGCCTGATTCAGTGGTGCAAGGCCCTATCAGCAGTGAAATCCTGATTTAGGCTGTTTGGGGGTTAAGTTGGGGCAGTGCAAGGCTGAGTAGAGGCAGCACAGGCCCAATCTAAGCAATAGGAGGCCAAGTGGAGGTGCTGCGGGCCCTATCTGGGTGGTGCAGGGCTTAGTCTGGCCCATGGACTGGCCCCATGCCACTCATCCCACCGACAGGATCAGAAGATCAAGAACCACTGATCTAGTGTGGTCCCCTGCATAGAGGCAAGTTTCACAATTCATAAACTATCCCAGACAAATGTTCATCCAGCCTCCTCAAAACCTGTGACTTAGGGGATACTAAAACTTCCCTAGGCAGCTTGTTTCATTGTCCTAGTGTGATAGAAGGGATCTGGTTTAGCCACTTCTGAAGCACTCATGAATGACAAGGGTTAGTTGATCCTCTTACTAAGAGGCAGTTGATACCAATGACCCTGGATTCATTACATGTCTTTCCTATGGAACAGAAGAACTCCTTTCTTTTCACGAACACTGTACTTGCCCATCCTTAGTCCATCTGTAGTCCATCTACTACAGGCTATCTTGGGGCTGTCACTGATTACCTTGGCATGTCAGTCAAGCTCCTAGCCCAAAACTATGTTCCAGGCACCTGAGTAAGCACAACTTTTGTGGTCCTAGGGCTCCTGTTCATTGTTGCAATGTTGACATCAGCAAAGGGCATTGTGTGAGGAACTTAGCCTTGGACCCAAATATGGGAGGCTCCAGGATTTTGAAAAGGTGGGGATACAGATGTTGTGGAGCTTCATCACATCTAACACAATACATATTTTTCTCCAGTTAAAGAGGAACTAGATGCTTTACTAATGTGCTAGGGGCCTTGCTCTATATTATTCACTTTAACCTCAAAACCAAAACATATTAAAAAAAGAGAGAGGGTCATTCACATGTGTGGAGTGAACAGAGATCAGCAGGATTCAGGTAGATTATAATAAACCATAAAATCAATTATTTCCCTCGCTGCTACTGAATAGAAATGCTGCTGGGCAGTTGTATTAAAGTTTGGGTGGAGCAAGAATCTCATGTTGGGGTGCGACTGTACCACTGCACCCCCCTGGATCCACCCTTGAACCCTTACTGCTCAGTAAACTATTACTATCAAAATATGATCCCTCCTCTGAGTGTTACTAATGCTCTATTATTGTCCACGTTGTGGAATTCTAGCATGGAAGAGGAGGTACAATGTGATACATAACAAGAGATGAAATCCGCATCCAGTTTGAAGGAGAATTACTGCAGGGTACGGTCTGGAAACCTTCAGGAGATTTAAATGGTAATAAACCACTTTATGTGCAATTTAAGCAAACATATTTTTATTTGCAATAAAAGAGAAAATAAGAAAGAAAAATTGAACCCATTGTCCATAAAAACAAGTATATAAAAATAACCCTGAAAGGCTTAAAAATGAAGGTGCTTATCAAAACCTTTTTATGTTATGGTCATTTAAAAAAGCAATAAATACCTCCGAATAATTCATGAATTATTTTAGATGAAGCACATTTTTCTTAGGAAAGGTCTCATTACAGACATTTAAAATGAATAATTTGCTTCTCAGACAAAGCTATTAATTATGAAGCTATGTACATAAATATGGGAGTTATGCCCAGACCATTGGCATTGATTTACTTCCATGAGAGAACAGCAGTATTTGAGAAGAAAAGACATTTTATAATACTTAAGTGGTCTGGTAATATATAAGAATATAGCATATACTGTAAGCTTTAAACCACTGGTGAATATTGTGATATTGTTAAGGATGCAACACAGATAATAAATGACAATTTGTAAGGTCCCTTAAATGTTGTCCCCCCCCCCCATCTGTTGCAATCAGGAAATAAAATACCTCTAACATACAAAAAGGTGAAAGGTCTTGCCGGATAACTGATGCTGTCACATTGTAACAGTTTGATAAGTTTGTGGAAAAGCCAAATCTTTCACTGGTGAAGTTTTATTGTTATTGTTTGCTTGTTTGCGGGTTTTTTTTTCAGTCACAGCTTTAAAGTTATCTCTTTAAAGGGTGGAAGGAAATGAGACAGGGAAGTCAATGAGAAACTGTTTTACCACAGGTGTCTGGTCATATGTCTTCCCTTTCAAAATGATCCTTTTTAATGGGATGAGCCTGGATCCAAGAACTGCTACTATTATCTTGAAAAATTTCCCTTCTCGGAGAATATTGCCAGCCCTTTTCTAAAAGTTGTCTATTTAAAATGCACTGTGAAGCTGGGAAGTTTACGAAATTCCTCTTGAGTCGCATGGCAGTGATAGTTCCTCTAAAACTGAATATTGCTTTGAAAGTTGCGAGTTGCCAGGACTGGTTCTTTCATTGGCATGATACCTGTGGGGTTTGCTGGGAAGCAGACTGAAATCATGGGCAAGGGCCAACACAAATGGCATTTGAGTAGAACTGGGATCCACATGCACAATGAGGAAATACAAGTGCTGTTCCAGTAAGATGTCACTCTCCCTCATAACTCCCAGAAGTTCAGAGGGATGAGTTAGCTGGCACCTCTAAGAGAAGACAGAAGGATAACTTTTAATGATGTTTGGAGTAGCTTAAATTGTTCAACTGAAAGAACACTTTCCTGTGAGACTGGGGAATAGGTTACCTATGGTGAATGGATCTGATGTGGACCTTTCACACCAGTGAAAATCAGAATGAACTCTGCAACTTCACATAACGCATGAGTGAGAAGAGAGTCCATCTCATAAAGAGACACCTAAATCCTGAGAAATTAGGAAATGGCACACCAGATTAGACCAGATGGCTATAAATCAAGGCAAGATCATCCTTTATGAAACCAGGCTGTCTAACTCCTGGGAAGCCAGCAGCCACATGCTGGTGGGGGGTGCCCCTCCTCCTGCCCAGCTCCACTCACCCCTGCCAGGCAACAGTCCTGCTCCCTCCCTGCTCTAAACCCTTTTCACCAATTTGGTGAGAAAACCAAGTGCTTGTTTAATTTGCTTTAAAAAAAAAATCCAAAATAGAGTACAATCCCCTGACAGTGCCCAATGCTACAACTTGAAAGGAAGGTGTACAACTCTGCAGAGGACAGTTGTATGACCAACCTATACAGGAAGTAGGATTTTCCTTCTAATCCCAGCCCCTAGCCATGTAACAGTTGACATAAAATTTGAACCATGAGAGTTCATGCTACTCTCGTTTTCTTACTATATCTAATTAAACTGTAGTTGCATCCATGATGTTAAGCACTAATCTTTTTTCTGCTTAATTTTTGGATTCAATGTTATCTAAGTAGGATGAACAATAATTGTATAGACATTATTTTTATTTTGATTTCTCTTAGGTCTTGAATGCTCACTTTAAGAACCCAGCTAGATACAGAACTCATTTCTTGATTTGCAATGATCACAATTCAGCTTGCAAAGACTTCTTTATCCCTTCATTTAGGACCAGTTCTCCCCTCCAGCATAGTGGAATATAGCAATGCTGCGTCCTTTGTTTTTTAGCTCCTTCCACTATATCTATAAATCTCAGGTCTGCAAAGATGTGTTTAATCTCACAGAGATGAGTAGACTCAGTGGGATAGGATAAATCCTTAGCTGGTATAAATTGACTCTGATGGAATTACAAACATTTTTACTTGCTGAGGATGTGCCCTGTTGAATGCAATTGTTTTGCTCAGTATTGCAAAAAGCCGCAATCAAAATCAATGTCCATTCTGCGCACTGACTCCTGAGTAGCAAAACCACAACCGAAGTCCACAATCTGAATGTAAAACTTTTGATCAAGATTTGTAAAAAATCGAATGATGATGTTATTTACATGGATCCTTGGACCTGTATTGAGGCAGATTCTAGGCAGTCAATGGCAAAACTTTAAAGGGGCAAAGTATTTTACACCTGAAAATGCTGGACACCTGGCAGCTCCCATTGGTTAGAGTAGAAGGTCAGTGCTTTTGAAGATCAGGTTTACTTATTTAGAAACCTAAATATGCCCCCTCTCCCCATCCCTGCCCCTGGAAGGCACTTACACCTCTACTTAAGTAGTTTTCTGAAGGACACACTTTAAGTGCTACAGCTATTCAAAGCTGGGGAATGTACTATTAATGTCAGGCATCTATTTTTGAAATTACCAACCTCTATTTCTTTAATTATTTTTGGAATAAGCACCCCTTGTAGGTGAAACAAAAGGTACATAGAATCAGCTGGAACTGAAAGTGTCAGAGGTCTCCATTTACTACAGCATTTCAAATGACTCAGTCCTTTGGTGAAAAGAATACCCTATTTGTTTAAGCAAAACAAGGCACTTGGTAAGTAAATACTTGTGATGTTATAAAATATAAGGTGGAACAGCAGCTGATGCAAATTGCATAATGCCTTTCAAGTTTGCTGTTCTATGACAATTTATACTATTTGAGGATGTGCCCCTATGGTCTTCAGAACCAAATGGCTGGAATGAGAAAGGGCTGAATAAATATTAAGCAAGTGCCTTGCACTAACTCTATATGAATAGTCAGAGATTTTGCTTCTCTTAGAACAACCTTGCAGCAAGATTACACTACATGTCATGGTAGCTATGTTTGAATCCATATCATTATTAAAAGGATCAGTTTGGCCAGTATTTGGACAGATGGTGTACACATATCCAATCCGTGGTGTATTTGCAGGAGAGCTAAAGTTAAACTGCTTTTTTGCATTTGCAATCACATTCTGCACTTTACTGACAGCAGCTTTAATTGGAAAAGTGTCAGCTTTTATCCTAGCTGGTATTACTTTACCCATAAGATGGATACAATTTGCAATTAATTTTCCTCTGTGGACTATATTATAGCATAAGTAATAATTAAACAAATCCTAACAGCTCTTGCCCAGATGCAAAGAAAGAAATCACCAGTGATATGGTATGTGCTGAGCAGTTTCATTTGTATAGTTTTGAGCAGGATATTTGCAATTCTACTTTGAATTCTTTAGAGGAAAAAATATTTGTTATATAATTTGGCACTAAAAAGTGGTGGTCAGAAATGATTTTTCCTAGCAGAGGGACTTTTCTGCAAGGATTTGAAGACCTGTCTGTGATGAATGTATGCAGAAAAGATAAGTAGATGTACATAGCTGTGGACTTTATTCACCCTAATTTTTACTCTATAGATTAATATCTCCTTCATTTTTTCTGGACTTATGGGGGAAAGACTTCTTGACTACCAAATACCCAAATAACAAAAAGAAACCTTCAATATGTTAGAAGACAGAACTTGCCATAAACAGAGGAGGAAAAATGGTCTTTTAGCTGAATCATGAGCACTGCAAATTAAGAAATGAGTTCCTGTATCTAGATGCAAACTTAAAATCCCAGTTTTAAAGAGAGACCCTCATAAGTTTTCTCTCATCTGCATATATAACTTGGAACCCTGAAATACAGCTTGACAGACAGTGATATTTAGGTATTTTTGTAATTTTCAGAATGCAAACACTAGCATTGATTTAAATGTTTAAAACGAAGCATATTTTGCTGAATTGGGTTCATTGTGGGCAAAAGTTTCAAAGGCAGCCACTGATTTGGAAGACATGTACAATAAGCTTCTTAGGGTGTGTGTAGACAAATGGGGGCCATACACTGAAGTGGTAGGTTTTTAAACCCACCACTTCATTTTTGGGCCCTTTAAGCCCCCGTCTCGTGCACCCCCCACCCTCCCCGCCCCTGCTGACTTACCCGTCTCTCTTGCGGTGGGGAGGGTGAGCTGCTGGTGGACAGAGTGGTCCCTGGGCTCCAGGGGGTGGGGGCTAGTGCTTCCCTTCACAGTAGTTGTGGCCCCCACCCAGGTGGCACCCACCCACAGTCACCTGGCTTGGGTGGTCCCGTGGGGGCACTGCAGCTGCGAAGGGAAGCACCGGGCCCCCACGCAACTCAGGCAGGCAGGCGGGCTCCAGGCAGGAAAAAAAGATCAGGCTCACCACTTTTAATGGGTGGAGCTTGCTTTCCCAGGCTGCCGCCAGGCTGCCTGCAGGGCTTCCTGCAGAGCCTGAGCTGCACAGAGCCTGGTGCTTCGCTCCGCAGCTGTAGGGGCAGCAAACAAAACTCCTCAGAGTTTTAGTTTGCTAAGCCCCAAGTCATTTAGGGCATGTTATGCCACTGAATTTCCTACAGCAGCTGGAATTAATGCTCAATATGCCGCCGAGGTGTACAAACACCAACACCATTCAAGCGGTGCAAAAACATTTAGCCTGTTTTAAAGTGTCATGCACACATGCCCCTTGTTTTGTCTACACACAGCCTTAAACTGTGGGCATGTTAAAACAAAGGCATCTCATCTGCCTTCCAGCTTTTTATGTTCAGCTATGCTTTCTTCTACTTCAGTGGGATTTAAAAAATATATTTTTCTCTGTATATTTCCTCAGACATTTGAAAGAAGAAAAACAGGAAGCATTTTAAATACTTCATTGGCACTTTGTGTCTTTTCTGCTTTGGGTTCTACTTATATTTTTGGCATTAGTGTTGGTTGCTATGAAATGTGTTATTGTCACACACCTAAGATTGCTACAACACTTAATACTGAAATTTTGCATTTACAGACCTTAGCCTTAAGATAAGCTATGGAATGCTTCACGTTGTGTTTCTCACGTTGATCATCTTGGCAGAAGGAAAAAGTGTCCTTGTCTTTGGGCTTTGGATCAGGCTTTTGCTGCACACGAATTTCTAAAGTACTGCTGAAGCACATCTCTTTGTCACAGTCACTAGAGCTGAGCAAATCTCAAGCCTCAGATCTGTTTCTCTCCAGAGCGAAGGTTTATTTTCCTTTTGGCTTACAGACCCAGCAATTGTCAACTCCCTATTTGTAGCATGCATGCAGGCAGTTGCTTATAGATATTGATTTGATCATTCTTAACTATGCTACAATCCCCCTCTTACTATTATTGTGTTGACACTTATAATTTCACACTTCATAAAGCATTTGACAGTGTAGCACTTTTTACACACTCCTATGATAAATCCTCCCTGTTATCATCGTTAATATAAAAAGAAATGTGAGATTATAAGAGATCTTTGGTTGGAAATACTATTGGGATGGTTGCTTGATTTCAAATTTGTGCTGGCTTTGGAAAGACAACTTACAGAGATTCTGTAAAAGTAGCAAAATCTACCAGTTGCCTCCTCCTCATATAGTTTGTAGTGGTTTGTCTTTGGGAGATAATATTTCTCAAACCTGAAGGATATTGTGCTGCTATAGGGTGCCTTTCATTGGAGAGGTCTAAAAAGTTTGCAAATATTTGTGAATTCAACTTTGAGCTGCCAATGTGAGATAAGTAAACGAGGGAATAGGACTGTTAAGTGAGTAACTCAGGATCACATGATAAACATCCCAAAAGCTGGAAAATAAATTGAAGAGCTGGTGTGAAGGATGTCTGTATATTTATTTATTTATACTCATGCTTCCCAAAAGTGGCTAAAGGCAGCTCATAATAAGAGAACAGAATAACTTAGAAAACAGAATGAACAGGAGAACAAAACAACTTTAAAGGCAGCTGGAAAATAATATGAAACAGAACACCACTAAATAATACCCCAAATTATCTTTCTTTGCTAAACACGAGCCCAAGTAGGACATTCTTACAGTACTTTTGCAAGATGCACAGGCTCGGCTCTGGTGGGCCTCAAGAGCAAGGGACTTCGACTGGGCTGAAAACGACCGGACCCATTTTCACCAAGCAGACTTGGTGCATTGGTAATATTTTGAAGAGGTTGCTCTCAGCTGACCTTTGAAAGAAGGAAGAAGAAGATGGTCCCTTAGGTGCATAGGGTCCAGACCATTTACAGCTGTATAGGTCAAAGCCAACACGGAATTGTGCCAGACAGCTACTGAGTAGCAGTGCAGGATCTGAAGCACCTGGATTATGTTGTCCAAAATCTTTTGCTCCTTCCCTGGTCTAACTACAAGACCAACATTCCTCTATACGGGGGGATATCTTGCATTAAATACAGTTCATTTTGACAGTAAAAATGAAATCACTGCCTGTGTAGATAAAAAGGGGGCCCTAAATTGAAGTGGTGGGTTTCAAAAGACACTGCTTCAATTTAGGGCCAATTAAACCCCCGTGTCGTGCACACACCCCGCACTTACCTGCCTCTCTGGCAGCAGGGAGGGGAGGGTGAGCTGCTGGTGGGCGGAGCGGTCCCTGAGCCCTGGGGGCGGGGCATGGTGCTTCCCTCCGTGGCAGCGGCTCCCCCCCCCCACCAGGTGGCACCTGCCCGAAGGCACCTGGATCAGGTGGTCCTGGGGGCACCGCAGCCACAGAGGGAAGCACCAGGACCCTGTGCAGCTCAGACAGGCAGGCAGGCTCCCCGGGTGGGGCGGGGAAGATCAAGCTCACCACTTTTCTTGGGCGGAGGCTGCTTTCCCGGGCTGCTGCGAGGCTGCCTGCAGGGCTTCCTGCAGAGCCGGGGAGCTGCACAGAGCCTGGTGCTCTGCTCCGCAGCTGTAGGGGCAGCAAACTAAAAATCCTTGAAGGAGTTTTAGTTTGCTGCACCCGAAATCATTTAATGCACATTATGCTGCTGAATTTCCTACAGTGGCTGGAATCAAAACGCAAAAGACTGACACTGTGCAAACACTGACACCCTTAAAGCAGTGCAAAAGCATTTAGCCCACTTCAAAGTGTTGTGCACACACACCTCTTGTTTCGTCTACACATGGCTACTGATCTTGATTAAGGGCCTAAATCTGCAAGACCTTATTCATAAGAACAGACTAACTGAAACAAATGGGACTATTTGTCTGAGTACTGATCATATAAATAAATCTTTGTAGGAGACCTCAAGTTTTACTGATAAATTTGCACGGGCACTGTTTCTGATATCAGGTGTTCACATCAGCC
>NW_005842989.1:134538-147148 GCF_000455745.1 Alligator sinensis | reverse complement strand
CCTCTGTGGCAGCATTATTTTGATTGCTGCTGGCATCAGCACTGTGAGCTTCTGGTATTCTGCGTCATCTTCTGAAAGCAAGGCTGGCACAGAATTAGACAGAAAAAGCTGAAAATATATATGTGAAGCAAGCCAATAGTGATAGAGATACTGACAGAATGGAGTTCAGTGGGGAATGTGACATTTCAGCGAATAGGCTTTCTTATACCAGACCAGAGGAGTGATCCAACCAGTATTGTATCCTGTTTCCAACACTGCCTGGTGCCAGAAGCTTCAGAGAGAAGTGAAAGAAGTCATGCAGTAGGTATGTTATGACTTGGCTAAAGGTCCCTGCACCCCATCCTCATTTTGGATACTGACTTAAAAGTTTAAATCCCTCCCTATTGCACGGGCTTCCTCCTCCTATTGACTTCAGTGCTGCTGTTATCCCTAAACTCTTGGCCTCAGCAACAGCTTGAGGCAAATGAGTACAAGAGAAGACCTGTGCATTGTGTGAACAGGAAATTGCACACTGCACAGAAAGTATGTGGGGCCCTGACACATCCATGTTTTTGCAATCCAGACTACTAACAAAAAGCCTTGTCCTATAGATGCTCCAAATGTGGCACACCCATTGGCTTCAGTGAGTCGGAGATGCTGAGCACTGATAACTAGGAAGTAGAAAACACTGGGGTCTGTTTGATATGAGAGACATCCAGCAGTGAGAACTTTCTTGGGGTAGAAAGGTTAGGTCTTGATGCCTATGACAATGTGAATAAGAGAAGAGCCATGAGTGCAACAGCAGCTTAGGCTGCTCTTACAGCACATACTCCTTCCTGTACCTGCTACTCTACATCCAACACCTTTTTATAGATGTGTCCGCATTTTTTCCAGCATTTATTGATTCACACTCCCTGTGGCTATTTAATAATTTCTCTTTAGCTTTCTTGCCCTGGGTATGCAGCAAGCTCTCACTCAGCTCTTCCTGTTGCATCCTGGGAAATCCTAAAGGCTCAGATTTAGCAAAGCACTTAATCAGATGCTTAATTTGATATATGCATTTTCAAGTGTTTGCTTCACTGTAAACATAGGAGCAGGTCCACTGAGTTTTAAACAAGTGCCCTGAGTTATGAATGTGTTCAAGACCCAGATTCATTTAGGTACTTAAGTATGTGCCTAACTTAGTTATGTGAATAGTCTCGTGTGACTTCACTGGGATCACTCATGTATTTAAATTGGATATACATTCTTAAGTGCCTTGCTGAATTAGTGTCAGTGTTTGAGGACTCAAGAATAGGGTTAGTCAGTTTGTAAAGTGAAGGACATGCCTATATGCTTTGCTGATATGGGACACAAGATCTATTGCAGTTCAAAACAGAGAAGAGGATCTGCCTCTTTAATTTTCAGTTCCTGGTCTTTTTTGTTGTTCCTAAATTTAATTCTCATAAAACTGTTTTCACAGACAGAAACTGCCTATCGCTTTTACTATCACAGCATCATAGAGGTTAGGGAGAGAAAAGACAAACTAATCAGAGAGACCATGTCTTAAGCTCATTAAGTGAGAATACCAAGGAGTTTAATTTTTTTTCTTTTTTCCCACAATTCATGGTTGCATATTTTCGCTCCCCTGCTACAGAAAATTTCCCCCCTGTAAAGCAGCTCTGCAGATTCTGTGTAAACCAAATAACATGGTTTAAACAAATACTTCCAAAGACCGTAGCCTTTTCCTTTTTCAGTGGAACGTTCAATGAAATAATTGTCTGAATTTTACTATCCATAAGCCTCAACAAACAGCCAGCAGATTTATAGTTTATTAACACCCCATTACCGTCAACCATAAATTTCCTTTACAAAACACTGATGTGCTCTGACTACTAAATGAATTCAAATAACTATAAGATAAAGAAATATAATTATGGTGCTGGATTTGCAGTAGTCAACAAATTGCACAGTTCATTCCCACTCCTTACCAACTCATTTTACTCTCTCCCTTGTTTAAAATGGAGACAGTCCAATTTCAATTTCAATAACTTCATACAAACAGCAAGGCATGCAGGGTTGCCAGACTCAATATATCAAGTATCTGGGCCTACAATGATGGGGAGGTGCTGAATCTGTTTAGGATATTGTTCTTGCCAGCTAGGCAAGCAGTGTGACTGGGATTAGGGATTAAATTGGAATTAAATTGAGCAGTTGTGGAAAAAGTACTGTTTGCTGTTGTTCAAAAGGCCCACACTTCAGGACTTCAATAAGACTCAGGGAAGATGCTTAAGATCTGGTACATACCTAAATAGGTTGCTGAATGTAGATGGATTTACCCCTATGTCAGAATTAAGGGCATGTTTTAAAAGCTTTGCTGAATTGGGGTCATACGGATCAAAATTTTCAGAAATGGTCACTGATTTGGGAGGCTGGTCCTGAGATGCCAAAAAATGCCTGGGCATATTTTACAATCTTTTATTATGTTCAGATGGGAATTAAAATGCTCTGAATCAGACAGTCGCTCACTGGTTCCTTTCCTCAACCAAATTTATCACTGGTATAATGAGTAACTTGATTAATTCTATCCAGCCATGTTCACCCAAACTAATCAGTGTAAAACTCCTGCTCTGAGCCCTCAGTGGCAGAGGAAGTTGGAAAGCAAGGCGATGAGGTACCAAGGACTCCCATTGTCCCTCGTTAAGGGAGAAGAAAAGGACTGAAGGATGCAGGGGGAGAGTGAGGTTGGATGTGAGGGGACAGATCTCAATCTGTCTTGGATGCATTTTGATATTGTTGGAGAGATATTGTAGCCATGATGGTTCAAGACATATGCAGCCTGAAGAAGAATGCATTCCACTCAAAAACTTGTCTAAGCCTATCCTAGCCTTGCAGTTGGTATGGCAAAAGGTATCACCAACAAAAATCTTTGTCTCTCGGATGTATTTGGCTCCTCAAGGCAGAATTTTTCAGACCCACGCAGCAGTCTGGCTTGCAATTGAATTAATTACATCACAACACAGATCTGGATCCACATGTAAGAATAGAAATTAAGCACAGTATGCATTGTGCTCTAGATTTGGCTTTGTATCACTTTCTTTTAATCCCTTAATCTGACTGTGCAATGGATACATGTCAATGTTATCCATATGCAACAAGATAAATAATGCTTCTCAAGGGGACCTGTGTTTTTTCCCTATTTACTTGCTGCAATAATGAGATGATAATAATGCTGTTTAAATGGTTAATAAAAAAAACCCCTCTCTCTACTGAAGTTCATCCCAGCCCTTCACTGACATTTGTCTTCTATTGTACATCACACTGCATCTCTTGCCAAGATGGTTGTTAATGATGAAAAAGCATGTATGAGAGGTGTGAATATTTGAAGAATGTAATCGAGGTACACAGAGTTGCCTGGAAGTTTACATCATGGGCCAGATTTTCAGAAAAACTAACCTCCCAAATAGGTTACTTGCTTTGGTGCCTAAATTGATGCTGGCAACTGTTTTCAGTGGTGACAGATGATACAACAAGGAGCAATGGTCTTAAATTGCAGCAAGGGTGGTTTAAGTTGGATATTAGGAAAAACTTTCTCATTAGGAGGGTGGTGAAGCACCGGAACAAGTTACCTAGAGAGGTGGTGGAGTCTCCATCCTTGGAGGTTTGTAAGGCCCGGCTTGACAAAGCCCTGGTAGGGATGATCTAGTTGGGGATGGTCCTGCTTTGAGCAGGAGGTTGGACTAGATGACCTCCTGAGGTCCCTTCCAACCCTTATCTTCTATGATTCTATGATATTTAAAATCCTGTCCCAGTCATAGGTACTGAACACCTTAGGTATATGTCTAGGTTGCAATCCAATGGGGATCAAACCATGACTATTTAGGATGGATTTTCCACAGATGCCGACAACCAGACGACCAAATGTTGTAACGCTGACTGCCACTCCATGTATTTGATTGCAAAGCATTGTTTTTTCTGACTTCACAGCATAGGGGAGTAAGAAAAATGGCTGTGCACATTTTATATACAGTGTAAGCTTTTTTTCCTTTCAGATAACCCCACATATTTTGGGTGAAATATAGCATCTGTGTCTAATGAAAGGCTCTGTTTATGTAATAGAGCCATCTCTAGATATTTCACATGTTATTTAGAGGCTTCATAACACTCTTAATATACCAAATAGCTATAGTGGTACACTGTCAGTATGCACTTAAGAATAATACACAATGCACACTTGAGTGCTTTCATTGGATTTTTATGTATTATTTTTATATGGATTGCCAGCATGGCAAATTCAAGCCTGAAGCACATTTCTATTGTTTATTGCAAGTGTATTCTGTAAGTAGGAAAAAATGATTCAAAATAAAATATCCTATCTCTCTCGTTGCTGATAACCAAAACTTCCTTGGGTCAAAGACAATCTTGGACCTGTTTCGACCACTAACAATTGCTCTTTAGCACCAGCAGTAGTGGAATATATTGAATTTATAGCGAGACATTCACACTGTCTGTCTTCTCAGCCCAGGCTCTTGTAATTTAAAGGAAAGTCATTTATTCTCCAGTGAGTCCTCTGTCAGAGCATTGTGAAAGCTTTCAAAGGCATCATTTAAACAGGGCATCCATCACATGCAGTCAGGCTCCTTAGCCTGGTGAGGATTTTCACACTGTTGTGCCTGGGATGTAAACAAAGATAATGCATTTGATTTTTGTATTGATCCTCTTTGCTCTCAGAGCACTGCTAGACAAAGGGGACTTCCAGACCTGAACAGCCTGCCAGAGCACTCGCTTCTGCTTCTCTCGGGCAATGGTGCCTCTTTCCTTCCAGACTTTTCTATCCAATTGCTATTTTTCCCCCTGTGGCTGGCTCTGCAGTGATTAATGATAGGTCACAGTTAGGTGGTAACCTGATATTGCTCAGCTAAAATACAGGAGAAACATCCTTTAGCTGGTGTGATTGTCACGGCGTCGCACAAGTCTCCCCAAAAGGTCATTAATACCCTTCATCCAAGAGGAGATGGAATGATCTAATAATTGTTAGGTTCTTGAATCCTATTCTTTGACTTTGATGCAGAATTCTAGCAACAAAGGTTACCTATTATTATCTGTTATATGGTTCCATAACTGTTCTGGGCAGTTCATAGGAGCACAGTTTAGTGAACAGAAAGGATTTTTCTATTTTCCTTTGAAATAAGCTCTGTCAGTTTTGTTCACTCTTCCCCTGCAACAACTTCAGGTTCAGAAATCCTAGGCTGAATCAACAGCCATTTGTAACCCAGATGTACTGCACCAGCAAGTCAGTGTCTGTACATCTCGTTTTAAATACATTTTAGATGTTAGACAATAATTCTGATGAAATTCTCTGTCCAAGTCACAATATTATGGAATCAAATAGGATAATGTGTAGACGCATGCAAATATGACAATATTTTACAGTACATATGCTACAGGGGTATAGCTTAGTACTGAGAGAATACCAGTACAACTGAAGTTTTGCTTTTGGGTTGTTTTGTTTTTTTTAATATATCCTGATCAGGCTTTAACATACTGGCACAGTCCGTCAGCTGGCAAAAATGAGCCCAACGAACTCAGTGAAACTACTGAGGACCTGTTTCATCACCCTGCAGGCACTTGGATTTCCTAGTTTTGATTTATTATTCACCATGTGAAGTGTTTTCTTCATAAGTAAAAGTAGTATTGGCTTGTTATCCAGACATTCTTCAAAACATGAAAAAGAAAAGGGAATAAATTGGTTTGAGGCAACAAGCTTCACATCAGGAGGTTGATTTTTTTCCCCCTGTCTTCTCTTTAAATAGTCTTATTAGGATAATGGGATAAAAGCAAATAGAAAAGTTTAGGATGACTCAGGGAGAAAACTTCTTGACTCTGATTCTTCCTTTATATTTCAGTAGTGGCCTTGGGGGGTATGAAACCCCAACCCACCAAATCCATTGAACGTTTTCCCAAGTAGAGCTGCTGTGGACAGGTGCAATCAGAAGCATTATGAAGTGGTCTCTATGGAGGCAGCCTATTTCTTTGATGCCTATAAAAACTTGGCTTCAAAATGCTCAAATGCTGTATGCCGAGCCTAATTCTATCCTGGCCACTGGGGAATGAATTAGAAAACTGAACTGGCATCTCCTGTTCCTAGATTTCAGGACTTGATGACTCAAATGTGTTGAAGTTCTGTATCTAGGAGAAAAATGTAAGGAGCAAGATTGCACGATCCTCATTTCATGCTAGTGCGCACTAACTCATATGAATTTCAGTGGGACTTCATGTAAGAATAAGTGATTTTATGATTGCACAGTTGGCCCTCGGATAAATGACACGTCCATATCCTTTTATTCTAATTAGGTTTGGTCTCAAATTCCCTGTGACTGTTCTAAAAGCAGCATACAAATACTGAAGATAGTTTAGGTATCGCAAAAATCCCCCCTGTGATTAAGGAAAAGAGGTAAAGATTGAATTCAGAAAACATACCGTTCCCTGAAGCATTTTTTTCCTTCAGCATTTTCAATTCTTCATTATAGAAGTGCTCACAATTTACTTAGAGTTTTGACAGAGTTATAATTGATTTTTAGTGTAAAAACAGAGAGAGCAGAGGCCTTACATCTTCTTTGTATGCCACATTACTCTGCTGCCTGTGGAGTTTAGAACATAAATACATCAGCCGAGGACACTGCTTGTTGTGGAGAATTGATGGAAGATGCACAGTACCTGCTTGAGTGCTGGTACAAAGATGGTTTGTAACTGTTAACCATCTAGAAGCACTGTTCCATCTAAGCATTTTTTAGGAGTGACATGACTGCGTGCATATGGGTACCTATTTTGTTCCCTGGTCTGAGCAGGGACAAGGCATACAATCAAATAGGCAATGAAAACATCCACAACAAAGACATCTTGCTGCTAAAGTTGATTGAAAGATAGACTTCCCCTCCCTCCCTCTGATGGAAAATTTCAAGTCTCAGCAAAATTCTAAATCCAGAAACGTAAGAGCCCAAAACTGAGTAATGCTTCAAAATGGCCCTGCACTACCTCATGGGACTTATAGTAAAAGTGCCTTACCTTCAGGGTCACCAGCTCCTTGTAAATTTATGGACAGTCCTTAATAAAAGGGATAAAACATTCTTGTCTGTAAAGTCCTTAAAAAAATTGAGCTGTCTATAAAAAACTAAGAACCTTTGAACTTGATTGAAGATCCATCATTGGAATGGGGCTGGATGCAAGTGTTGATGGACGGATGGAGCACAGCACTGCCGCCTTGCAGTGTGCGGGAGTGCAGGTAGCACTCTGCCAGAGCTTTATGGCCCACAGGGCCCTGTGCAGCCTACTCCACCCCCCCAGCCACAGGTTGCCACAGCATCCCGTGGCTGTCACCTGCCTCTAATAGCTGCTTGCCTCAGGTTAGCAGACCTGCATGATGTTGGGTAGCCTGAGGCATTGGGTGGGACAGGGATGGGACAGTGCAATAGGGATGTGACTGTAGGGCTGGAAGTGGGTAAAGGTAGTGAGTGGGTTCTGTTCAGGGATAAGGAAAGCACGGCTGGTGGGGTGGGTTAGGATGGGGGCAATATGATGTAGGGTGAAGTTGGGAGTATCAGGGTGTGAGGGTGTATAAGGGGGCAGTATAGTCTAGAACTATTGATGTAGTCAGGTAAGACTTCTGGGGGTGGGATCAAGTCAGATTTAGAAAGCTGGTGTTAAACCAATAATTTGAACCCTTGCCTTGTTATTTCTGCCCAGGGCCTGCAGAAGTGTTACATTTACATTATGTAAAGCATATGTTAGTAAAATGATTTGGCTGTCTGTAAAAAGTTTTGAGATTGTCAGTAAAAAAATGTTGGGTTGGCAACTTATTCTGCTCCTTATGCTCCTGTTCTGCTCTTTTTGCTCCTATTTGGCTCCTTATGCTCCTATTTTGACACTGGCTGGACTGTGTCCCCCATGGCAACCACTTTCTCATCTCTTGGTAAGAGGTGTGGGAGCAACACAGAAGTCTGGATCATAGTGCTTCATAGGTGACACTTTTTTTGGAAGTGTCTCATTTCAAAAAATCTCCACTTTAAACTGAAAACCAGTTTCCACACAAAATTTTTGTGGCTAATACTCCATGCAGGCTACTAGAATCCTGAATGTCTGCCAAAAGGTTGTGTTAAACCTTCAAATCACCATCAGTTTTTCAGCCCAAAGTATCTCAAGATGTAGTTCTGTATCTGTCTGACCTCCTTGAAGTCCTTAGCTGTTGACTGTCAAAAGTCAATCCCTCCCCTTCTGCTGAGGTTGTCACTCAGAACCATTTGAAGTTAGTCATTTCTAACCGGGGAAAATGAGAAAAAGACTTGTACTGGAATAAATGAATTTGGTCTCTGAATCTGCAATTTCAGAGGACTAATTACTGAATAAAGTGCTACTTGTAAAAGACTGAAAGTGGCAGACAGTTGGGGCTGTCATTGACTTCCACGTCATTGACTGCCTCCTTGCTTGGGAAGTTGGAGTATGTAACCTCTTCTGAGGGAGCAGGATTTTTGACTCCTGTGTTGCTGGTTCACTATTCCACCTGTAAGTAAATCTGATTCTCCCGCTCCTTATGCTCCTTATGCTCCTTTTCTCCCTTGTTCACACTTGTTTACAGTAAGCTATTGCCCAAGTGATTAGACCCACATCTTCTCCCTATGACTGGAATCATGGTCTGAGTATGGCCACAAAGGGAAGGGAGGACTAAAGTAGCTGTCAATGATTTGGGATCTTCAGGCATGTTACTGAAATGCCGAAGCTGACCTTTAGCAAGGGTATCTTTAACAAGGGTGAGAGAGCAATCTGATTTATTTAAAACTTTACAGGAAGGACTCACTCATATAAAATATTTTGTTTACAAGTCTGCCCTCTGCAGAGCAAGGTGACGAGACATATGTTATCTCCAAACGTTCATAAAAAAAATGTTATTACCGTACAGTAATAAAGCACCTCAAACATGTCTGGCATTAAAACCCAGATATTTAACAGTCGTATATTGTTTTAACTGCCTCGTTCCTCCTCTGCCACAGGCACTGGCAAATGAATCATCAAAATTAGAGATGGACACGATCTATTAAGTCACCAGGGAAGGTTGCAGGCTGAGTGGTTTGACACTGCCAGAATATAGGGTGACATTCTGCTTAGCCTTTACAAGAGGCCGAGGTGGGAGGTGGGGAGTTATGAACACAGCCTGTGTAAGTGCCAGGTACCTGTAGGCCCTGCTTTGCAGGGAGAACGCTGCCTGCTCCTAGTGATTAGATGAGGAAGCATCGTTCTCTAAGAGCAGTGGAGGTGCAGAGGGCATAGCCTCATCCCCCCATCCCACTGTGTGTAGTGGGGCAGAGTGAATTAAGTCATGCCAGTGAATAGCACAGAGTACTTCCACATGCTGCAAATGGCCTAAGCGAAGGAAGAAATGGTGCTTTCTCAGGCTCGCAGGGGTGGGTTAATACAAGCTGTTCACAAACTGAGACAAAATTGCTAGTCCACTGAACAGGAAGGCTCTGTGCAGAGTGTCCAGGGCAGGGAGTGGGGTGCACAGGGCTATCCCAACCACTTTAGACTGGATGGGCATGGGATAGGATCTGGGTGAGTGAAAGGGAAGACTTACTTTCCTGGGCTACTGATGCCATTGCTGTAGCAGTGTCAGTTCCCTTCAAGTGGCGGCATCCCTGCAGCTGGGCTCCCTGGTGCCCTGTTTGTTCCCTTCCCCCCTATGGTTACTGTATGTCTGGGTTTTCCTGGACATGCCCTTTTTTGGGGTCCTCCGATCTCCGTCCAGGCATTTTTTTGAAATCTGAACAACTGTCCAGTATTTTGCTCTGTTTCACTGGTGGGAACAGGGGGAGGGTGATTGGAAGCAGAGCGCGCACATGCATCTGCATGCGTGTGCACACACGTGGTCAGCATGCAGCCAGGCAGGGTGGTGGGACCAGCCTCGGCAGCTGGATGCAGATAAGTGTACGAGGTTTGGGGGCTGGAGGACTGGGGCTTGAGGACTGTCGGGGGGGGGTGTTTGTCGCAGGGGTGTGTGAAGGGGATGGTTGTGTGAGGCTGGGTGGGTGCCTGGCAGTACTGGTGGGTAGGAAAAGGACAGGGGGCCCTTTGATGGCAGCGGGGAACTCCATGGCCAGGCTGGCAGCACAGAGGTCGGTGCCCATGCTTGCAGGGGCAGAGCAGCCAGGAGATGGGGAGGGGGATGTGGCCAGGGAGGGAGCATGGCCAGGCTACCTCGTGTGGCTTGGGAGTGAGGGACACTGCTTAGCCTCCCCCTCTTATGCACTGGGGGTAGATTTAGTATAGTGCTTAGATGTGGTATCCCAGGTGGTACTTGTAACAAAGTTTTTTGGGTAGCCCCATTGTGGCTATGTAAAGTGGCGACAAATCCTCATTTCCCTCTACTCCTGTCTGTGATCATATTAGGGCTACACAATACATACCAAATCTCCAGAAAGAATTGCTTTTGCCTCATACAAGTGTGGCATGCTCAAGCAGCCCTAAGAAAAAGTCTTTTTCTATGGAATGGCCTTTGCACAAATGACTGGCCCATGCTGACATCCTTCCGTACTGAGCATTTTAGATATGAGTGTTTTTATCACTGTAGCACCCAAAACAGACACATAAGTGAAATCCTTCTGTAAGTAGAGGAAGAACAAAAATGGTGTGGAGAGGAAAGTGAAGTGCCAATCTGTGAAATGAGTTGTACAAAAAGTCAAGGGCAGAGTTCAGACTAAAACTTGATTCCCAATCCAGTGAACCTGGCCCCTGGACCTTTCTTTTCTGGAACATCTCTTCCTTATGGTATTTATCTCCCCTAAGGATCAGTATCATGGATACTGTAAACACTTACTAATTAAAAGGTACAAATGATAATGGGTGCCTTGCCTAGCACATCCTGGAAAGGTGTGATGAGATAAGGTGAACTATCTTCATTTTTGTTTGTGGAATTTTAGATGGATATTTTCACCATTTTATTTGGCTCTGCTTTGCTTTTACAGTCTCGGTATATCTGGCTATTTTTTTCCCCACTGAAAATGTAACTTATGTAAGGTTTTGGTGCAAATCTGATTACCCCTCTTATAAACAGACTCATTTCACCCATAGCTAGTCTTTATATGAAGTTTTTAATGTGAGATTCATTTTGTATAAAGGACTGAGAGAAGACCAATGTGCTACTAAAACCAACTTCTGGGTCAGTTTAACCCGTTCCATATAAAGGTCTTATTTGTTCTGTTAAATGGAAAGCTTTCTATTCACTTCAGTGGATTTTGGATCAACCTAGTGATTCCAATCCAATTCTCATTTAAACTACTAGAAATACTCTCATTGCTTTCATTGGGATTTGGACCAGGCCACAAAATAGTAAAAATTACCAGCTGTGCTACCAGCTTCTGCAATGTCTGATGTTGATTCAGTTACATCAATAGTAATCTTGTGAAGTGTATTGAACCACATTCCATAGTCAAACTGCTCAACCCGTTAAATATCTTCTGTAAAGAAACACCTCAATACACTTAATCATTTTATTTTAGGGGATGAAACTCAAAGAACAATAGTTGCTCAAACTTCCAAAAATGAGGACTGCATCAACCTTGACAGATCAAGGAACATTTTGATGGTTATGGAGAGTATGAGATAAGTTCCAGTAATGTTTTGTGTGTTCATTTTGCTGGAAAACTTAGCACTGAGTAACAAATTTGTTGCCAGGAATCTTATTCAAGTTCTTGGAGATACTTCAGGTTTCTGATTATAAGCAGTAAGTCTGCTAATACTTATGGCAATCAATTGTCTGCTGCCAATTTGACATTCAAATATCCACAGGAAGTGGAGCCAGAATTTGCTTAGGTTGGGTGACTCTTGAAAGAAGCTGTGAAGGTGAATACTTAGTTTTTTCCCTCCTCTCTATTTTAGTAGCAGTAGTTAAAAAAGGAAGGGGATGATGGTTATTGAGGTAATGGTCATGACTGGGAGTCTGGGAGCTTCAGTTCTGTACCTGGCTTTGCTTACAGGCTTCTCCTAGGACACTGGACAGCCTTTCCATGCTTCAGTTCTTTACCCATAGAATTAAGATGACAATATCTACCGCAAGGATTTTTATTTATGTGAATATTAAGCAGTGAGAGTTTAGTGCATAACTCCTTTAATGTTCTGTTTGTAAAGTCATATATAAATGCAAAGCTTTGAGACATTGAAAGGTTGTTCCATTTTTCCATTTAAAATGCGCCTATTAAAAATATCCCTTAGCTGAAAGACTGCTAGAAAAGTATTTTCCTTAAAGGGCCTCTGAGTTTGGAACTGATTCCTTTCTTGATGTGAAATAATCCAAGGTACTTAACCATCACCGGGTGGCAAAGAATAGCTGTTGGTCCAGACTTCTGGTTAAAGATGATTTCATTTTCTGTGTGGATGACATTTCGTTGGACTGATTGTCCTGGGGAATATGGATGAGATTTAGAACACGTTCTCAATGGTTTACTTATTTGTGGGGTGCTGTATTGTTATGAAGACAGATACATGCTAGGATTTTGCTATTAATTGAGTGAGTGCATTAGCAAATTGTCAGGCTGTAGGCAGGCCATCCTGAAGTTGTGGTCTGGAAGGAAAAAATGAAGTAGCTATGAAAAAAAGCTGTTCTCTT
>NW_005842989.1:126261-134507 GCF_000455745.1 Alligator sinensis | reverse complement strand
TCCCTTGCTCCTCTTGCACTTCATGAACCATCACAACTGCACAACACTCCAAACCATCTCTTTATTCATCTAGTAGTGTAGCCTATTATGAGTAGAGCTAGGGCTTTTGTTTGTTTCTTTTGAGAATTAATATATCTGCCATTTTTTGTGAGATAGAGCCCACATTTGTGAGCGATTGCCCAGTTTTGCAAAAAGTTTCCATCTCTTAAAACAAAGGGAATTTAAAAAATGTCAAAATGTTTTGCTTCAACGTGTTTTTAAAAGTTTTGCTTCATTTGGCATGCTTTGTTGTTTTTACATGATCTAAACAAAACTGTCTACCTTTTTGTTTCAAAAGGTTGTACCATTTTGCCATTTAAAATGGACCTATTTAAAAAAATAAGGAAAAAGATTTGGAAAAAGATTTAAAAACCTGAAAATAAAATAAAATTCGAAGTCAAAAGGAGCATTTCAGATTGATCCCAAATGAAATTTGCCTGGTTTTTCATTTCATCAAAATATTTCTGCCTTGGCTAAACTCAAACCATTTTTCCACATGTTTTTCAGCATGGACCCCAACTACATAGTCCGTGTTTTGCCCAGATATAGGAGATACATTTCTTACTTGCTCTGAATCACAGTCCATGCCCCATGTAGAGTTTAAATCCATGGTCTAACTTATTAATAAAGACTTAAGACCTTGTTGATAAAGAAAACCAAAGTCAGATCCTCTCATTGCTTCTTCCTAAACTTTTCTGGTTCTAGATCTCCTACCTAAGGGTTGCTCTGCCCGTATTCTAGATCATCTCTTTTAAAAAAAGAATGGTACTTGCCTTCTTATATCCAGGTGGGATGACACACTTAAGTGAGTCAGCAGGACTCCATTAACATTTTTACCAAGGGCTGCTACTGTCAAACCAATTAGCTTTAGGTTAGCATGGGCAGCTTGTCAGAACCCCGCTCCTTTTGGAGTCAGTACCAGGATATGTTTTCTGACATATCTCTGTACATCCTTTCATGGACTCCAAGCACCCCTCATTAGACCCAGGGGGTTTCCAAATCACCCCCTGGAAAATACCAGTCTTTAGTTTTCACTCACTTTTTGACTACAGAAAAAAAAATAGAGCAATTCTTCTGTTGCAAAGCACTTAAAATCCGCAACAGGTCATAATAGTGTTGTCACTCTGGGTTCCTGTTTGAAATCTCTGGGTTTATCTTGTGAATCATGCATGGGTGTTTTGCATACCTAACAGTGCTAATATTGTGCAGCACTCCACAGCATCCATAAGAGGCTCTCATGGTACCCCACGGTGCTGTAATACCCTGATTGAAAATCACTCTTCTAATGTCGCACAAGCTCTGACCAGAGCAACAAGCAGGTCATCCTGACTTGGAGCCATCTCCTCCCACTGCCTGGAGTAACTTTTACCCAAAGCAAGTTTTAGAAAGATTCTCTTGATGATTGTGGCTATGACATCAGAAATGATGTCAAAATCCCTTCAGCAAGTCCCCAACAATTTCCCGACAAATCATCCACAGAGTCTAACTGAGAGGAGATATGTTTTGATGTCATTTCTGAGCACTGCGCTATCTCAACAAAATGTTCCTCAGCATCTGGAGAGACCATGGTCTTAAGAACTATAGAAAAATAACATGCAGTGAAATACTAGACTTTTTCTCCCTGGAGACTGTTGTGTCCTGTTTTCTAGGATGACAAATACCATTCACCAGCATCCTCATTGGGTTTCCTTCACATTTCTAAGGAAGTTGCCTATTTGAATGAAAAGGTGACTATCCTAGAGTAAGGAACAGAAACTAGGTGTCCTAGACATTGTTTTTGGCACTAACCATTATGTAACTCTGCCCTGTTTTTTTTTAATTGCCAAGTTGTTTCTTAAGGGGTGCATCTACGTGTGCATTAATGCACTTTCTAATTGTGCATTAATGCACTTTCCTAATGCACATTACATTTAGTACTTCCAATACGATACTAAATGTTTAGTATCATACTGCAGTAGCACAAGCGCACACTTTTTAGGTGATGCTTAATGTGCAGCCGCATGGTGTGGGCAGCAGCTCCGGGGTGTGGAGCAGAGCATGTGGGGGGTATGGTGGTGGTGGCCATGGTGCAGCGAGAGCCTGCAGGCTGCATCTGTGTGTCATGGGGAACAGCCCCAGGGTGTGGGGTGGGATACGCATGGGACCATGGCACATGCGGGGGTGGCATGTCATGTGGGGGGGCGTGCCATGCAGGGGTACAGGAGGGGTGGCACACGGCTGCTCAGCATGGTGCAGGGAGCAGCTCCAGGGGCCATGGGATGCTGGGGGGCTTTGGCACATGGGGTGGTGTGCCACATGGGCATGCAAAGGGGTTGGCACATGGCTGTAGAGCATGGCATGGGGAATGGCCATGGCATGGAAACCACATGCAGGCTACAGCTGTGTGGCACGGGGAGCGGCGCAGGGCATAGGGGTGTGTGGAGGGTATTGTGCATGACAGTGGGAGGGGTGGCATGTGGATAAGGGGCATGGCATGGGGAGCAGCCATAGTGGGAGTGCACCCACCGGCTGCCTGGCATGGGACATGGCCCTGTGGTGTGGTGCAGGGAACAGAGGGGGTGTGGTGTGTGGCCATAGGGTGTCACGTGGGGAGCACATGGGGGGTGCGTCCCACCCCATGACCCCATGCTATAGCCAGCAGATGCTGCCCACATGCCCCTATGCCAGCTTCCCATGCACCCCCCCCACCCCACAGCCTCTGCCCCTACACCCTGCACACCCTGGGGCTGCAGCTGGCAGTCACTCTCTGCAGGGGAGGAGTGGGGGTGGGGGCGTGGGCATGAGGGGCATTCCCTGCCCTGCAGCCATGTCCTGCAGCTGGCGGGAACTGCCCACGCACCTCCATGCTGGCTTGCCGTGCACCCCGCACCCCAGGGCTGCAGCTAGCCAGAGGTCTCCACACGGGGGGACAAGGAGGTATGGCACCTGGGGGGTGGCAACATGGCCTCAGGGTGCTGCATGGGAAGTGGGTGTGAGGGGCATGCCCCTCCCCATGGCCAAGTGCTGCAGCCAGCGGGCTCTGCCCAAGCACCCCATGCCTGCTCCCTGTATGGCATGCTGTGGCTGCATGCCACATCCCCCGTGCCATGTGCCACGCCCCCACAAGGCTGCGTGCCACACCTCCTGCAGGTCCATAAGCCATGCCCCCTCCTCCCCTCGCCTCCCCTCCCCACTGTGCAGCAGAGTACAGCCTGACCCACAATGCCTTCACCTATCTGTCTGTTGTCTGTAAGGCTCCAGGCTCCACATGTGCTCGGAGCATTATGGACAGACAGACAGACAGACAGCTGGAACTGGCAAGGTTTTTATTATATTAGAATTTTGGTATTTGATTTTGGGGTTTTTATCATGGAAAATTAGAGCTCCCCCTACTCCCTTTGCTCACCAGGATGTGGGTCCAGCTGCAGCTCCCCCGACTACTTTATGGCACTGAGCAGCCCTGCTATGCCGGTCCCCTGACCATGCAACAGCCCCCGAGCACTGCTGTTGCCCCTCACTCCCCACCCATGATGTTGTCATCCATATCCTTTAGGTATACCAGGAGGATGAGCAGGCATCTGTGGAGAAAGTGGATTTCAAGGTCTGTCATAAATATCTTGGAGCAGGGGGAAGGCATATATATGCCCATGGTAGACCTATTTGCTTGCAGGTATAAGGAGTCTCCAAATCTGAAACAGTTGTGTGAGAGGACAAAAGTGAAGACTGCGAAGGAAACAGAACCAGCGTCATCACTGGTGATAATGTTTCTTATGGCCTATAATCTATTCTTGGGGGGAGATGTTGGTGTACAAAAATTTTGCATCTATGGTAGCTAACAGCTCATATGGTGTTTGCTGGAGACTTGTCACTGGAGCCTACTTTCTTTAGGAAATCTGTGGTGTCCTTCAAATAGCTCACAGCTCCAGTGGTGCATGGGATAGGGTAGAGTCAATGTATCCAGAAACGTCCTCTGTGATGGTGCCAGTGGTAGAGACAATGAGGATCCCTGGGTTTGCAGGGTTGTGGATTTTGGATAATAAGTAAAAGGTGCTGGGCCTGGGCTCTCAGGCGCTGGAAGCATATGTCCTCTCTTGTGGTTCCAGAGGTAGCAGCTTTCACAGCTCCCTCTGGTGTTGTTTTATGGGAAAGAAGATACAGGCTATGAAAGCTCATGCCTCCCTGAGATATGCTACCCTGCCTTCTGCTTGATCTTTGCAGTGAATATGCAGTGTTGAAAGCACAGTTTCTTGTTTCCTATGGCCCTTTGTAAAACTGACAGATATAATATGATTCACATTATCTTAATTTTTAACCCTCCACATACCCACTGGGCAAGGTTTTAGTAAAATTTGACACGGTAGGGGAGAATGCCAGAAAACTTCCCCACCACAGTTTGAAGTGAATAGGCCAAGGTAGTTGTGTGATAGGATTGTAGCCCTTTCCTGGGCCACAGTTTATATCCAAGTTGTCTGCTTTACAGTGACGAAGCCCTAAGTCTGTTTTGGTTTGTGACCACCTGTATAAAGTAATAGACCCTAGCGGTTCCCAGTCGCTAGGAGGTGTACCACCAGTGGTACGCAGACAACCTGTCAGTGGTACGTGTTAACAGTTTTATTATAATTACTTTATATGACAAAATTTGCTGGCAGTACTTAAGGTTGAACTGAAAACTTCACTGGTGGCACTTAAGCTTGTATCATTTTAAATGGGTGGCGCGCAATCTGTCAGAGTTTGGGAACGGCAACATTATCAATTAGTGTTACAGGGAGCAAGAGCTAGATTACAAGGCAAACAAGCTTTTTATTAATATTCCAGGTAAAACATTTTAAAGAAGAGAAAATATAAAAGAACAGTGGATAGCACATAAAGGCATAAATGAACAACCAAATTTCACACGACAAAAATAAAATACTCCCCCTCTCAAAAGCCCATGCAAACTAAAGATAACAACCTTGTAGATAAAGATATATTTACCGAAGTAAAGATAATAGCCTTGCTGTATAGTGGAGCTGGAGTTTGAAGAAAGAGCTGGAGTCCTTTTCAAGGGTGCTCTGGGTGTCTCCAGTCAGCTCTTTCTGGTGATGAAGTATCTTGATGAGGAAACTTCATTTATGGAGCAGGGTACCTCTGGTTGGTCCCTAGGTCTGGCCAGCTCAGTGCAGGGGAGGCACACCTGGCTTCATGGCAAGGCATTTCTTCCAAGTGGAGGGAGGCAGAATGGAGCCTGTGGCTTCCCTGGCAAAGAACCACTCGATAGTTACATCCTCTCCTGCTGCTGCTTCCTCGATGCCAGACCTCTCCTCAAGTACTGCCATTGCCAGGTTCGCTCACTTGTCAGGGCTGCCCTAGGCATGTTCAGGGTTCCTGGAGCTTGCAGTAGTCCAGACATGGCAACCAGTCTCAGATCTTGTCATTCATTCTCCAGTGCTGGGGTCAGTCCCAAGCAGAGATCAGATAGGCCCCTTCAATGGCAGTGCCCCCACCTTCTGTGCTGCTGCTGATGGAAGCTGCTATTCTAAAGCTCGCAGAATAGAGATGCTGCAGGAGTTAGGGAAAAATGGTTCATTCACTTGTCAAACAGACAAACTCTTCGCATCATGCGATGTTGTATTTTAAGGTTGAGGCCTAAAATACGAATTGTTTATGGAGCATTCGTGGGTTTTTCATTGCCAGATGTTGGTCAGATGCTGCAACATGTTTTAAGTAGCAAATTAAGAATGGCAGAATGTCCCCCTGGTACGTGGTACATGGTTAAGGCCTATCAAAGCACCCTTTTAAGTTTCACTTCAACTTGCAGAACCAGCAAGGTTCACAAGGGTGAGATAAGTCTTCAGCAAGTCTTCTCAAATGATCAAAATGTTGGCACTTCTGAGCCTCTCAAGGACCAAGCAGAGCATTAGGAGTAGTTTGTAGTACCCTAGGCTGCCCAGCTCCGCAGCGTCGAGGTCGAATTGTACAGGAGTTCTCATGTTCCGGGAGCTCTTAGAAATGGCTATTTTATGGTCTTTACTAGAATATAACTGCTCCCTGCTTGGTTTTTGAAAGAAAGGTTTTTACATGCCTTCTTTTAGGAGATCATTCAGGGTAGCAGGCAGAGGTACTTCCCTTCTGCCCTGTATTTCTGAAGGCCTAGGTTTATGGCACAGTCCTGTCCTAAGTGTTTCCTATTAGCTAGCTCTAGGAAGTTGCACACAGAAATGCTACTTTTTTTTGCTGGTTTCTTGCGTAGAACGGTGGTTGTTTTGGGACCTGACATGCCTCACTTGCCTCGTGGACTTGACAGGGAGGCTAGATACCTCTCACAAGGTCTTGCACTCAATTTTGTGATCTAGCCACCTCAAAGTTAGGACTGGAGATGTCTAACCTTTAGGCATCCGAGTCTGTTTTGAGATCTGGTCTGGGTTTTGTATTCTATAAAATGGTGGTAGCAGCACTTCCCTTCTTCACACAGGTGTTGCAAGGGTAAGTCAATACATTAAATATTGAGAGAGAGTCAAATAATTTGGTAAGTGTGATTTGGCTAAGTATGCTAGATAAGCAGTGGTGCACCCTCGGCAGCAAGCAGAGGGAACTGCCAGGAAGGCATTCTTAATAAGGCCTTTTCAGATTTGTGACTTATTCTCCTGTCTTGATCTGCCAGACCTCAGATTTATTAGCCTTCTGGGCATGCCACAAAGCCAGTCTCTCTTTCTTCCCTCAGGTTGGTTAAGGAAAGGGTGAGCTGAGGTGAATATATGAATGGCTGGTCCTTTTTTTTTAAGGTTGCAATTTTAATTTATGGCGCAGGTGTCCAGAGCACTGAATGATGGCTTATAACCCAATATTTTTAAAATACAAAACATATAAATAATAATTTATTTCTATAACTGTAGTGCCCTTTGCAACATGCAGTATAGAACTACATTGTGAGAAACGACCTCCAAACCTCT
The DNA here is from genome assembly GCF_000455745.1 of Alligator sinensis. Lineage (NCBI taxonomy): Eukaryota > Metazoa > Chordata > Crocodylia > Alligatoridae > Alligator > Alligator sinensis. Next base: position 127,560 of record NW_005842989.1, on the reverse strand, counting down.
GTTGTAATCTGGATACAGATTTGCCCCAGGCCACAGCTGGCCAGGCAAGAGCAGCAGTAGAAGACAAGTCCCTCAGTTCCCAGTTGATGGTTCTGTTTGCTTCAGAAAAGCACCTTCAACATGTCTCCAAATTCAGGTGAGTATACATTCAATTTCTTGATTAAACTATCAAGTTATCTAGCACCTAAAATCAGTTGATTTCCTTACAAGGAGATCACAATTTGCCATGAAAATGTTGGTACACAACTGATAAGGCCTTTGATACAGTGTTGCTTCCCATTCTTAAAAAGAAATTAGGCGATTGTGGCATAAATTACTACACAGTCAAGTGGGTGGAGAATTAGCTTATGGGGTGCACCCAGAGGGTGGTGGTGGACAGGTCGTTTTGGAAAAATGTGGGCAGTGGAGTTCCCCAGGGTTTTGTCCTTGGACTTGTGCTGTCCAATATCTTCATCAGTGACTTGGATGAGGGCATGGAGAGCACTCTGTCCAAATTTGCAGACGACACTAAATTATGGGGCAGAGTAAACACACTGGAGTGCAGGAAGCGGATTCAGGCAGATTTGGACAGGCTGGGAATGTGGGCAGATCAGAATAGGATGCAGTTTAACAAGGATAAGTGCAAAGTGCTGTATCTAGAGAGAAAGAATCACCATTACACCTACAGGCTGGGAGGTGACTTTCTAAGCATCACAGCAGCAGAAAGGGATCTCAGAGTCATAGTAGACTCCAAAATGAACGTGAGTCGTTAATGTGACCAAATGATAAGTAAAGCCAACTGCGCTCTTTCATGCATTAGAAGGTGCATCAATAACAGGTCTAAGGAGGTGATACCTCCCCTCTATGCAGCACTAGTCAGGCTGTAGTTGGAGTACTGCATCCAGTTCTGGGCGCTGCAATTCAAGAGGGATGTGGTCAACCTCGAGAGAGTGCAGAGGAGAGCCACTCGCATGGTTATGGGCCTACAGGTAAGATCCTATGAGGATAGATTGAAGGTCCTGAATCTCTTCATCCTCTGCAAAGAAGGCTGAGAGGGGATCTTGTGGCCATGTACAAATTCATTGGGGGGGGGGGGGGGCAAGAAATAGGGGATACTCTGTTTACCAAGGCACCCCTTGGGGTTACTAGGAACAACAGGCATGAACTGATGGACAACACATTTAAATTAGACATTAGGAAAAAAATAATTTACAGTGACAGTTGCCAAAAACTAGAATGAGCTTCCAAGGGAGGTGGTGCTCTCCCCTACCTTGGGGGTCTTTAAGAGGAGACTGGACAAGCACCTAGCTGGGGTCATCT
>NW_005842989.1:122007-126243 GCF_000455745.1 Alligator sinensis | reverse complement strand
CTGGGCAGGGGGTCGGACTTGATCATCTACTGAGGTCCCTTTCGACCCTAAAAATCTGTAAAATCTATGATAAGTGTTGGTACGTCCATTTTTGGCCCTTTTAGGGTTTGTTTTTTAAGCTAGCCAAAGTTTTATACACACTCAACGGTAGCATTTCTTTTTGTGGCAATCTTGAAGATGAGCTTTGATGCAGAAGGATAATAGCTGCATGTTTTGTCCCTCCTGTCTTTGCAGAGTTTCTGACATTCTGAGGGAGCAGGTGATAATTCGCTACTTTTGTAGATAAAAGCTGTAACACACATGCTAAATGCGTTCCTTTGAGGGCAGGAGTTAATTAGATTAAGTGTTTCAACTCTGATTTTTTTTTTTTTAAGTAGCAGAATTTTATCATCTCTGAAATGTAAAGGGCCAGCAGCTCAGCTTTACAGCATTATCAGCGTAGTCCTTGCTAGCTTTCATGTTTTCACTTAATGGGAAGACTTGTCTCTCTCTGTCAATCAGAACATGTCAGCACAATGTTATTATGTCTGTCTCATTATTCAGAAGATCCTTCCCCTCCCCTCCACCAACCGTGATTATGTATTTTAATTGTACTGCAGAAGAAATGTGGTGGTTTAAGTAGAGATCAGAAGCAGAAGGAGGGAGGATAATTATTTTGCCTGATTTCTATCCTAGTCAAACAGTTTTAGTTTGAAAGTTTTTGCTGCAGCTTTGTTTCTATTTTGTTGTGACTATGGGATGAGTGTCTGTGTGGGGGGGGAAGACACAGAAAAAACTAGAACTCTTGCTTCCAAAATGATTCCTTTTATTAGACCAACTGGAAAATGGCAAGAAAATGGTCCTTTTCTGCAAGCTTGCTTTCGGGATCAAAACTTTCGTCGGGCTCTGGGAAAAGTGTAGACAGTACAAGATGGTAAAAAGTCCCCATAGGTAGGAAGTCAACTTCATTTTTGCACAGAGGGAGCTGAAGATGGAAGGCTGTCCCTCTGGGTCCATGAGAGTGTCTTTGTGAGCTGTGTTGAGTAGCTCTTTGATGTGTTGATCAGGTAGGATTCCTTCCCTGAAGGTGTCAGATGGCAGGCAGGGAGGTAAAAAAATCTTCCTTGTTGTTCTGCAATGAGATTTAAAATCCCAAATCGGCTAAAATTCAGCCTCTTCCATGTTTCAGTGGTGTACTTGGTAGCCCTGTTGGTCTGAGACAAAAAGACATACAAAAAACTAGAACTCTTGGTTCCAAAATGATACCTTTTATTAGATCAACAGGAAAATGGCAAGAACAGACACAGACACAGAGAGGCTTAATCCAATGAAGAATTTGGGTGTAAAATGGAGCAGGAAGGAAAGAGAAGTGAAGAGAGAATATGAGAAAAACAAAAATTAACAAAGGACCAGATTCTTGCTTTGTTGATCATTTCTAAGAATGATGCAGATCACTGTGCTTTGATAGCTGAGCAGAAAAAAAGAAATAAAACATTTTCAGGTTGACACTCAAACATATTCTTGGTGGGGGGGGGGTAAAAAAAAATCCCAACAAAACCCTTAGTTTTTTAAATGGGGTTTCAAACCTAAAGTGATTTTGAAACTAAAAATTAAAGCAGCAGCCTTAAACCAACATGGCTACAACCCGCCCCCCCACCCCGGCACCTCCGAAGCACCCCATTTAGAGATTTCAGAGACAAAACATTTCCATGTTTTGATTTTTTTTTTTTCATAATTTACCAAATGTAACCCCTTACTGCATTGCTGTAATGGACAGTGAATTAGTAGGATTTTGGTGATGCCTCTGGTGCAGTGGTCACTACAAGATGTCGGGAACAGGAGAAAATATTCTTCTCTGGGGCCAGGGAAGGAAGCAGGGAGACTGAGACTTGTCATAAAATGATCATTCCTTCCTTCATCTAGTCCTGTGGCAACAGAGCTCTACACTGCCACTCACAAAGGGTTACATACAATGACATACAGTAATTTGCATATCCATATAAATAGGGAAATTACTATAGGTGCAAAGTGAGGCATTCCTAGTAAGTTAGGCAAAACTGAATTAAGGCAATGTCAATTTAGCCTCCGGCGCACAGACATTATGATACAGTCATACAGTTATCCTTCTCTCCTTAGGGTGTGTAGGGCTGGACACAAAAGAGGATCAACTCACTCCATGTCAGGATTCGGGCCTGTGCGCAGATTTCATCATGGAGTTTTTGGAAGGACTTTGCTGTTTCAAGGCTGTTTTTTAAATGTCATAGTCTGCACTCATATTTCTTAGATTACAAGTTCCTTCCTGCACTAGAGCAAAGACTATGCTTTCTTTCTGGGGGAAACATGGTAACCTAGCATGTTGGAGGTATGTCCAAAACACATTTGAAAATTAAGTAGTTGTAGTAATAATAATAGGAGGAACAAAACTAGGCAGCTGCCTGTGGACCTATCTAGATATACTGGAACTAAGCAGAGCGGTTTGTCAGTACCATATGGACTGGACTCTGTAACAGGGAACCCCTGCCTCTGTTACCGGTGAGGCTAGCGCGGGCACGCCATTAAGGGAAGCAGTGCACAGGTGGAGGCACTGATGAAGACAGGCAGCTAATGAGTGACTGGACACTCTTTGTAGCTGCTGGATGCAGCAGGCTTGGAAGGAGGCTATCTTTGGGGATTTAAATCCAGTCTGGGGCTATACAAAGACAGAGGAGGGAGAGGAGTTTGGAGGGTGTGTTGTGTTGCGGCAGGCAGGCCCCGCCCCTGGAAACTGGGGAAGAAAGATGCCTAGGCAGGTAAGGATTGCAGGCTGCTTTTACATAAGGAGGGAGACTCCTTGCTTTTTTTTTGTGAAGTGGACAGCTTGTGCTTTTTGGTCCGGTTTGGACTTGTGAACCAGAGGACTGGATTACTGCTACAGGGGCAGAGGAGACCATGGACAGGTGTGCCCAAATTCACTCCCTTCATTTGTTATAGGGGCTAGGATACTATCCTAAGCTGGTGGGCAGACACTGGCACACTAAGATGAACTCCTAAGTGGGAAGATGGCTATTAAATCCTGACCTACAACCCAGGAGTTGAGGTCTTTATTAGTGGACTGAGGCAGGCATAGCCAGAGAGGCAAAGGGACCTTGGCTTTGACAGCTGGAGTGCTGACAAGCCGTCAGAAAACCGGAAAGACAACCCTATAAAGGAGGAACTCTGCATGGGTGTACATGGGCAAAGGGGCATGAGTAAGGTGGTTGGTCTGACTGAGCAAGTTAGGCTAACTGCAGAGCTGCTACTGGTCCTAGGACTCCTCCACTTGCCAATATTCAATAACATCAAAGTCATGGCAGGTGAGAAACAGGAGACATTGGGAGGCTGAGCAGCGTTGGCCCTACCAGTGGTTACAGTCTCAGAGTCTATGCATGGTACAAGCAAATATGTGATTTTGCTATCAGTTTTTAGTTCACCCATAATGATAATTAGGTCTGTGTGAAGTGGCTAGTATTTGCTTTGGATTTGGATTCAGCCAATTTGGGGGACAGTGATTCGATTTGGTGATTCAAATCACTGTCCCGAATTGATTCGGCCAAATCTGATTTGGAAATTCAGCTGCTGCTGAATCTCTGAATCTCCGAATCACACAGGTCCATCCCCAACTCGCTCTCGCAACCCCGGCAATGGCTGCCTCCTCGCCCCAGCTCCCAGCACTTTGAAAAAAAGAGCTCCACTCACTGTGTGCTGCCGGGTGTGGAGGGGGGATCCCCAGTGCCCCCTGCTGCCCCTGCTGCATAAGGGGCACTGCACGAGCCCCCTGATCCCCCCTACTTCCCCACTTCCCCCATGGCTGCCCCTGCCCACCCCAGCTTTCGCCCTTTAGGAAAAAAACCCTTCAAACCCCCCAGACTCACTAGTCCTGCCCAGCAGGGGGCAGGAGGGGTGATCTCTGCTACCCCCCGCTGCCCCATGCTGCATGGAGGGCTGTGCACAAGCCGAGACCCCCAAAGCCCAGAGGCCACCGCAGGAGCAGTAAGTCCCGGAGTTTTTCTCGTTTTTATTTTTTCTTAAAGGGCTGGATCTGGGGCAGCCACGGGGGGTGTCAGGGGATCAGGGGAGGGTCAGATGGCTCATGGCAGAGCCCCCCATGCAGCGTGGGGCAGTGGGAGGCAGCAGAGATCGCACCCCCTCCCCCAGCCTGGCAGCACCCAGTGAGTGGGGCTTTTTTTTTTTTTTTTTAAATTCCCAGAAGCTGGGGCGGGCGGGGGGGCCCTGGGTGGG
>NW_005842989.1:88480-121796 GCF_000455745.1 Alligator sinensis | reverse complement strand
CAAATTACCGGGGGCTGGGGCGGGCAGGGTAGCCATGGGTGGGGCTGGGGCAGGGGGAACGGGGTGGACAGGTTTGGGGGAGCAGGCAGGGGATGGGGCCTGGCAGGAGTCCCCACATGGTCCCCTCCTTCAGCCCCCCACCCCTACTTACCAGCTCCGAGTCCAGCTGCAGCTCCCTGCTGCAGTGGGCAGGGACTGCCCAAATCATCAAAGCTCAGATTCAGAGAGCTTCAAATCAAGTCAAACTTTTTAATTAGTCCCCTGATTTGATGTGGTTGTCAAATCTTGGAATCTGAATCAGGCCAAATCTCTTCTGAATCAAATCAGCACCTGAAGCTTTGCACAGCCCTAATGATAATGACCATTTGCAATAAATATAATTGAACTGTGTTACTCCATGGTGGCTATGTACCAACCCAGCTGTATAGCAGTGATGCTTGTGCATCCACACAAACCACGATGCCTCAATGTGAGTGTATTATTGAAGTGTGGGGAAAGTCCAGACAGTTATTCCATGCTGCCACAGGAGGAGCTTGTAGTAGTAACATAAGGAGAATTGATTTTATGATGTCCTAACACATGGTCCTCATCCTTGTGTAAGTGATGCTTATTTCATTAAATTTTCTCACAATTGCTACGATAATGCCACTATCAGTGGCATCAACAGTGGAGGCTCTCAGAGGAAGTGGTGGTGGCTGCTGATTTTCTAAGTGTCACATCATATAGATATGTTGTGAGCAAGATTAAAGACTATGGAGTTTGAAAAAGCTGTAGTTGCCTACAGCCCTTCCATTGTTACTGCTATGGGAGTTGTGGCATTAGGAATCACGCTAACAAAAGCCATTCTTCTCCACTAGCTGAGGTTGCTGTTGTTCTGCCCTGCATAATAATAGGGGAAAAAAGTTTATTTGCAATGAAGTTGTGATAAACCTTCTGAATCTGCTCTTATTCGGTCCCCTATGATTTTATTTAAAACCTTGGTATGGTTCTTGGCAAGCTGACATTTAGAAGCTGCACTCAGTTAATACAATATATAACCATAGGTTAAACCCTAAAACCAATTTTATTTTTAAAACAGGGAAAACTGGAATAAAGAGCTGTGTGTGCTACCTGTGAACATTTCATTGAACTTCTATATTCAGTTTAACAGCATGAGCCTCTTCATATTTTTTTTCCTTAAAAAGAAAAAAAAAATCTTATAGGTTAGCTAACTGCTGCAAGAGAGATTGGAGATAACTTCACAGAAATGGGCTCTGTTGAAATTGTCACTTTCTTTAACTTTGGTAAAATTCATCCTTAGGTTTATATTTTAGGCAAGATGGCAATGGGAACATCCCACAAGAGGTTACACAGAGCATTATGCTCTCACTGCATTGTAATTAAGGAAGTCACATTACCTATGAAAGTCTGAGAAGAAGACATCTTGGGTGTACTGAGAAAATCCTTATGGCCGTGCCTAGATGAAATGAGGGGCGTGTGCACATGACACTTTAAAGCAGACTAAATGCTTTTGCACCACTTTAACGGTGTTGGTCTTTGCACACCTCAGTGGTGTATTGCACATTAATTCCAGCTGCTGTAAGAAATTCAGTGGCATAATGCACCTTAAATGACTTTGCTCTACAGCCGCAGAGCAAAGCACTGAGCTTCGTGCAGCTCCACGGTCTGCAGGAAGCCCTGCAGGCAGCCTGGCAGCAGCCTGGGAAAGTAGGCTCTGGCCAAGAAAAGTGGTGAGCCTGATGTCCCATCCTGCAGGCGGGTGCTGCCTGGGAGGCCCCACTGCTTCCACGGAGGGAAGCACCAGCTGCCCCCACAGCCCATGGACTGCTTCGCCTGGCGGCAGCTCGCCCTCCCCTCCCCACCGCCGGAGAGGCAGGTAAGTCAGTGGGGTGTGTGCATGACATGGAATGGGGGGAGTTAATTTGCCCTAAATTGAAGTGGTGTTTTTAAAAACCCAACACTTCAATTTAGGGGCCCCGTTTCATCTACACATGCCCTATGATGGTTAATAGAACGGGGTACCTGTTTGTCCTCCTGGGAAGGAGAACAAAAGACAGTGTAATCATAACTTGAGCATGTGCACTGTGTCCTTAGGATGAACTTTTAAAATGCTGAAATATCATCACTTTAATCACTTCTGTGGAGAGAGACAACATTCAAGATCCACTAAAGCTTTGTGTGGGATTGTCATGGGCAGGGAAGAAAGATTACATGAATCACTATTTTTTAGTGTAAGATATACCAGACTGTTGCTCCTTATATGGAAGATGGGTAAGGAGAAGGGGACAAGTGAAGGGAATGAGAAGACTCCCTCCGACCAATATCCTGGCTGCCATGATTGAAGCTCATCTTGGGGACTGAGTCATGAAGAATTACATGGAAGGGCATAATTTGTGTGTGCGCGCGCTTATCCAATGGATCAGCTATATAGTGTGCTTTTTTCACAGCTAGATGTAAGATTATCATCTCGTTCTTTTTGAGCTTTTCTAAACACATTATCCTGGAGACAGGTTACAGTGGTGGGGTAAAATATGGCAGAACTTTGCTACAGAAGCCCAGATGGTTCCTCATTGCCTGCACCATGTGCCATCAGAAAAAGAAGTGTAGTCCAGTGGTAGGAGACAAGGGAAAAACTCCATTCTCTGTCACATGCCATTCATCAGACTTTACATAGCTTCTTTGTGGCTGCCCCTCTGCAGAATGGAAATAATAGCACTTCCCCACATCATAGGACTGTTGTAGATAAAAGCACTTAAACAGGTAAAGTGCTTGGACACTACAATAATGGGGAATCATATACATTAATAAAGTAGCTATTATGTTAGTTCAAAGGATGTGTAAAATTGATACTGGTTAGAATAGAAGTGTTACACTCTCACTGTGCAATGGCATACATGAATTCACTTTGTTCAGAGGAGTGGACACTCAGGCACTACAGTAGACTGGTAGGTGAAGAAGACCAGTAAATAATGAACTTGTAGCATTTCCACCCAGTGCAATAACCTATTTTTACTGTGCGTTAGTGTATTAGCATGGTTTTCGATGCGATGCTTTAATGCGGAGTAAAACAGGCTACAGCACATTAAAGCACATGTGTAGATGTGCCCAGTATTCCCTAACGCATTGAGCAGCCTAAGAAAAGTGCATAGAGAAGAAAAATAAAAGGGTTTTGGTGAGAGATAGGACTGAACCTACCCCAAACCTTCTGGTGTCTCATGAGATTTTAGATCTGGATCCCATCCCTGTATTGGGCCAAACCATTACACCAGTGACAAATGAGTTCTGAGCCTGAAAATATGCTTTCGGCTGAAATGCCCCGGGGATTCTGGACTTGCGCAAGGGAGCAAATGGAAGCAAGAATGCTTCACACTTAAAGGAGCTAGTTGGACCTGGGCCTGGGCACGTGGTAGTCAACTTGAAGCAAGGGAATGAGAAGAAGCAAATAATGGTTGGGTTCCTGGCTCCATCCCTCCCTACTCGCTATTGAGGGTCTCAGAGCCAGTGCTAGATGACTGGTAGTTTATTGCTAGTCTGAGTATTGTAATTATAGGCCTGCTGGAACATGGAAGAGATGGGATAGCTTTTGACTCAGAAGACTGTGACAAAGCCTTAGAGGTTGCTCCTGGCTGGTGTACTTCTATAACATCTGGTATGTGCCTACCTGGCCTTTTGGAGCACTGATTTTAGATTATGGCTTTGCTATGAGTTTTGTGTACAAAGCAGTACAAGAACAGACTGGGGCTTCTTACTTTCTCACATTTGAGGCTTTATGGCTTCCACAAATCCATGGCAGCCACAGATGGTAAGGTCCTCCTAAATGGTTATAGTTCCAGTTAAATACCTTGGCCTAAATCCTTGGGACTAAATGAAATTCCCCTCCTATTTGCACAATACAACTATAATTCAAAGTCTTTTACAAGCTCCAACTCCTTAATGGGAAGGATAATGAAGTCAGGGGAGCAGTGTCCATTTTCTCTTACCATCTCTGGAAAAAATGTTACAAAAGGATGGAAAAGTAATAGTAATTAGAGGCTTATCTAGTATCTACCATGGTGAGCCAGAAACATGTGTCCTTCAGAAAGAATTCCTTGTTCTTGACTAAATGTTGATATATTTTGATTGCATAAAATAAAAGTGAAAGTTCAAAGTAAAGAGATTTCTTTTTTGTTGTTTTGTCGTAGCGCTGGAATTGCTGAGTTTTCATGAAAGCATAATATGCAAAGTCTTCTCTCTCCTTTTCTGAGAAAAAATTGATTCTTTCTGAAGTTATTCTTTTGGTCCTTACGTTAATATTTTCATTTCTACTAGAATTATATCAGGGCAGAGCTATTGTCAAAAGACTATAATGTATTAAAATGGTATTCAGGATTCAATATTTTACTGTTCCTGCTTTCAGACTCAAACAACATCTATGCCCAGCACCCCACTGGTAAATATTTTTTCTTTGATCACTGCAGCATTTCTGATTTGAGTGATAAATATTACATCAACAGATACTCTTCCTTTTGTCTGCTCAGTATGAGGTTTTCAAATAAGAGACAGTTCCTTTCACACCGAACCATTTTTTTTTTTTTGTTCTATGTATTTGCTTTTCCTTATGGGCAACATTTTAATCATTAAATTGGGCTTTCACACCCTCAGGAACAGATGGAATTTGAGCCTGTTAAGCTTTTCAAAGGAGAGCACATCTGGAACATAAAAGTGTTTGTGCTTACCAAAAATTGCACCCGCAGAGAGGGGTCTGGTGCAAGCATGGGCAGACAAATGTAGCTTTCCCTTCATTTTCCCAAAGGGACCAGTTGGAGTCTATAGGACACCTGTATTTTTATACCACAAACGGCAGTAAGGAATGGCCCCCAAACACAGAATACCCACATCGGGTACCTTGTTTGGCCTCAGGACACCAAATGCTTGCTTACTGTAGCTTGCAACAGGCTGGCAGAACTTGGTAGCCATATGTGCATATCTTTGTGACACTGGGGAAGTAGCAGGACTGCCTGGCCTTTGACACTGAATAAACAGAGCGGGGGGAAGTAGGGGCGCTGAGGACCAGTTGGCTATCATAAAGTTACTTGGATTCTTAGTTGAAAAGTGATGTGCCGTCAGTGTTGTATTAGGCAATGCCCAGCCACCCTTTAAGCCTCTTGTAACTTTGGCTATAGCTCCATCCCTAGCAGAACCATATGAAAAATAAAAGGCAAATAAATGTGTAAAGCCATCCACTCAAGTCATTCTGCCACGCCCCGGGCATTTTCTGCAGCATTTTGTCCAGTCAGAATTGCAATAACTGGATGCAAACTATGAGTTAGAGTAGCAGTAATTACTATAATTATGTATTATTATAATAACATAAAAATAATGAACGTTGTCCTTTAAGGCAAGTGTTAAATGAAATTGCAGGAAGAAAGAGAAGCCCATGAGTTAAGCATTTCTTTAGAGGGGCTTCACTTATTTACAAAATGTATACAAAGCCCGTTCTCCTGCGCAAAGCTAAAAGCAAAACTGCACATTGGAAATTCTCCTGCAGGACACGCAGACCAGGCATTTCAGCTGGAACCCAATAACTTTTATTACTATTATGTTTTTATTACTTTGTAGGTGTGTAGTGTCTTGCATCTCCAGCCAGGGACCAAGACCCCATTGAACTTTGGCGCTATACAAATATGGATCCAAAAAACATTTTCTTACCTAAATATCTTACAATCGCAGTATAAGAGAAGAAGCAAGGACTAGATACAAACATGTGGGTGTGAGAGTGCAAGGAAACAATGAGACAATATTGTTCAGCAAAATCAGCAGTAGATTCAAAGCATTGGCAGCTTACCCATTTTCAAACTTCAATCGGCCTTATGGCACAGGAGAGTTTAAAGGAAGGCAATGACCATTTTCTGGAGGAAGAGGTCGTACATGTGCAGGTAAAGGGACAAGGGGATCTGATGTGTGATCCACACAATCATGCCTGCTGCCATGCCACATGTGCGTGGCAGGAGGCATGATTGTGGGATTGTGCTTTAGATCTCATCGCACCTTATTGCCAGGGCAGGGGGAGCTCAGGATCAGACTTCCCCAGCACTCGCAAGAAGCAAGCTCCTGTGGCTGGGAGCCCTCTTAGTTGTGGGGCTTCCAGCTGCGGGTGTGCCCAATGCACCCCTGGAGCTGGGAAATGCAGATTGCACAATCTCCCAGACCCTTGGGTGCATGAGACTCCAGGATCTGGGAGATAGTGACAGCTGTAATCTTTCAACCTCAGGGTTGTGGGGAGCTTCTAAGGCTGGAAGACTGTGGCAGCTGCAGTCTCCCAACCCTGAGGGCTCTATTGCCCCGTGGGGCTCGGAGATTGCAACCGTATCCCAGGGCTGCCAGGACACAGCTGGGTCATGGCATTGGGAGGTGCGCTACCAAGACCCAGCATTCGCAGCTGCTGGGGATGAGAGTCCCCTTAGTTGCAGGACTCTTGCCCTGGCTGACAATGTTGCACCCCCATAGCTGACAGGGCTCTCAGCTGCAAGGGAAACCCTGCAGGACATGCCCTCAGTACACATGCAAAGTAAAACTTGATAACAACCAGCTATGAAGCTAGTACACATTTTTCAGGTCTAACTTTATAGCTGGTTGGAACTTCTCGTGGCATAGTAAGTACTTTGCATGTGTAGCTGGTGTCAAGGTAATTGCACAATTAGGCACAGAGTTCTGTTTCTTTCTCATTGCCACACAACATTTTTGAGTTTGAAATGCTGGAAAACTCTTTTGTGCCACATACATCTGTGGCCCATGTGATGGTTGCAGGGAGACTTTTGGGATTAGCCCTTTATTTTGTCTGAAAAACCTTTAGCAAAATGAAGGCATTTTATGGTGTTCTTAACTCCTCTATTTATGTTATTGAGGTCTATGTGTCTGTCTTCTTCCATGACCCATAAAGGCAAGCTATTAATAGCCCTTTCATAACAATGATATTATAAAGTCCTGTAAAAATATTTGTTACAAACCAGTCTAGCACAATTAGGTTTATTCAGGCTGACTCTTACTCAGCCTGAATAACTCCAACTAACAATGTTACTAAGGACTACATAGTCAATGAATCAAGAAATGTGCTATGGTCAAAGCCCTTTGTTGCAGAACCAAGGATGTTCCATAAAATTGTTCTGACCAAATGCTCACCCACTCCACCTGCTGTTTATGCATCCATTTGGAGCCCCTCCTAGTATCATGACTTGAAGTAGTATATTTGCCCATTTATGCAGTTTTGGATACTCTATGCAAGCCCTTTTCTTTCAGCGGGGGTGGGAGAGCTACCCTAAAAAATATTTGTAGAGTTAACCTACACTTCCTTTGCCATCAGTTGAGCAATATAGGCTATTTCTATTCATTCTGTGTCATCTTTTCTTTAAAGCATGCATCATTCCTTCCAAACCCCTTATTTTATTTTTTAATACATTTTTGAAGTCTTTCCCAGAGGTTGACACCTTTCAAGTGTGGATATGCTCATGCAGTCTTGCCAGTGCTGTATGGAGATGGATTATCACCTCTTTGCCCCATGATATGATGGCTTTGCAATAGAAAGCCCAAAATTGGATTGGCCTCTTGCCATCACATTCCATTGCAATTTCATATCTAATTTGCTATCTGCTGTCTCCCATAGGTCTCTTTCAGCCTTACTGCTTCTGGACTTCGCCTTCTCATTTATTGTATGTGTTCTGCACTATTTTGCTCCAGTTCTACATTTATTAGCTTGCATTTGGCCATGACATTTCATTTTGATATTTCCTGGCCATATGTCTAACCTCTCTAGGTCATTTGCCCTCTCAGCTGCTTGCAACAACTTCACATGGAGAACAATTTACAAACATCATGCTTCTTTTTTTGCTGCTTCCTTCTCAAGTATACAGAAGGTCAGAAAGGTTTTATTTTCTTCTTGTTTTGTACCTTAGAAATACAAAGGATATTAAATCTAGTCTTCCCTGCTTCTGTTCAGGGTCTCAGTTGATTTATATTACTTGGTCTTCCACCTTAATCACCTACAATATTTTTAACATATTTTAAACATATTTAGATGCCTAAAAATGTGGATTTGGGCTTTTGGGGCTTTTAAAAAGTGTCTAGATGAACTAGAGCTGGGTATTTGGCCTTTTTGGTGGGGAGGGGGAAGGGTCTTGGGGGAGAGATCAGGGGGGAATAGTAAATTTGATAAAAAAGAGTGGTTTTGTCCCCAAATTATTTTAACTTTTTGGCCTTAGCTTACTACACACTTTTGACCAGAAAAAAAAGTGGAGAAGAGGAGGAACACTAAGATTCACAAAAACACAGGAGGGAGAAATGGTATCCACCTTTTGATCTAATGACTCCTACTGGTTAAAGCAGTGCCTCAGGGCGTGGAAAATCCAGTCTTAGTTCTCAATTCTGCCTGACGAGACTGCGGCAACCCCCATCTCCATCTTCCAGAAGAACGCCCTATCCCCCGTACTACAGGGTGTCTGGAGTGAGGAGTGGAAGCTCTCAGCATCTTCTCTTGATGCCATTTGTCTTTGCATACATTTCATAGATTTCATAGACATTCGGGCTGGAAGGGACCCTGGCAGATCATTGAGTCCAGCCCCTAAATAGTTGACTGGAGGACATGTTTGGACAGGTTCCCCACCTACCAGTAAGGGCTTGGACAACCCAGCTGGAGTGCCACTCCTATTCTCTGCCTTAATGTATATTTTATTACTCTGACCAACAGAAAAAAGCTCTAGTGGGAGGGACTGCTACCCACCACTCATTGGGGCAGCCTCCTATGTGGTGTGGACTCAAACCATTTTAATTAAAGTAAGGGATTGAACTCAGGTCCTCCATATCCTGGGTATATGCCTTAACCACAAGGCTAATGGATTAAAGGTCACAAACTCCTTTCCCCTTCTGTTTTGCCCTTTCTCAGTCTAGCTCTTCCTATTTATTATTTTTCAGTGTGCAAAAATTAAAACTGCTGGTTTTAAATTCAGTTTGATCTGAACCAATTCCCCCCCCCCCCCCCCCCTGTTTTTCTTGTAGGTTGCTGAACTCAAAAATATGGAGTATCTGCACAGCCCTTTTGCCAAAGGGCATGGATGCACTAGAGGTCTAATGTGTAGCAACTGGCAAAGTCATGACTTACAGAACCAGGATGAGGGAGTTATTTTTCTTTACTTTTATAAACTGATAGTTCTATATTTTCAGTGAGGAACCAGTGTATCCTCAAAGAGGAATTCTGCTTTACCCTGCAGAGATCTTACCCAGGACATGAGCATTTATCCTGGACATGGGGATGATGTGTTCTAGGTCCTCTTCAGCAACAGGGAGTTTGATCACACATCTCCTATCTCCCAGAACAGTACCTTGACCTCCACACTATGAGGCAGATATGAATAAGAGCATTTTGCACCCTTCCTATTGAAGCTGGTTTGTTGGTCAGCCCAGGGAGATGGAGTTATTAGCAGGGATCCTGGTTTTTTCTGTTAAAAAAAAAAAAAATCCAAAAATTCTATGATTAAAAATCCACATTTTTCTGTGATTAAAACAAAATGCCACTATATATTATTTGGATTGATATGGTGTTTTGTTTTAATCATGGAAAAATGTGGATTTTTTTTTTAAATTAGAACATTTTGCTTTTTTTTTTTTCAGAGAAAACCAGGATCCTTGGTTATTAAGCTAAAAAAAGAGCTACCAAGAAGGTCCCTAATGCCTTGGCCCAAGGAAGAGGATATTATCCTGGAAGGGCCCATTCCCATTGGTAATGATGCATTTCACCCAATGGCTATTTAATGCCAAATGCATCCTGTACACTGATGTATATCTGGAGTTATATATAAAGACACTATTCTGCATTATATTTTACTAATGGAGCAGGATCTGGACTGATGCAGTTGCAACCCTGCAAGGGAGAGGAGACTCCAGCCTGTAGTGTGGCAAATTGGAAAACAGATGGATCACCAGACCTGAGAGTACCCACTCTACCTTTCTCCTGTGATTTTTTTTTTTCCTCAACACTCATTCAGCTTGCACAGAAATGTGATTTTCAGGAGAGATTTGGTAGTGGAGACAGTCAGCTAGTGTCCCATAAGATCCAGTGGGCTAGTGACACGAGTGTTAGAGAATACTGAATATTGTTTACATGCAGGCTTTTTTTTTTGAAAGGAAAGTAAGAGACTTTGAGGTTTTCTATTACTGGTGCACTATTTTCCCATCTATCTTCAAATACAAGCACATACTACTTCTTATTAGGAATTCTGGGTCTTACCTGCCAACAGGCCTCTTCTGAAATGAGAACTGCCATGGAAAAGCTTACCAAATAGTAAAGCTTGAGCAACTGTTCCACCCCCACAGGTAGAGCCCTATGAAGGGGACCCACCTGTGCGACTAGTGGGCAGTCCTTACTAGTGTTTTACCAAATATTAGCTTCCCTTTCCTTTACCATCAATGCATGGAGGGTGTATGTGAGGAGGCAGACTGAAGCTTGGCTCCAGAGTCACAGGGTAAGATTAATCATGTCTACACTGTGATATAGGGATTCTATGTTCAAATTTATGACTGCAAGCTGGGTTTCTCTTAGGGAAGTACCTAATTCACAAGACAACTAGGTAAAACTTGAGCACTGTCCCTACCACTAAGTTGTTCTCAGTTCATGGTCAAACAATTGCTAGTTATGGCTATTGGTTATCTACAGTACTGGGATTTATACAGCATTTCTGTGGATCTATGGCGAAGTTGAATCACAGCCATGTATAAATGGAGATAGATACTTTTATGGTGGTATTGAATTGCTTCTGAGCTGGCACAATAGGGCCACAGTTTCTTAGGGTAAAAATGTAGCTGCACAAGCAATTTAGATACATGAGTATGACTCAAGGAGAGTAATGCGAGGCAAAGGAAAATGTTGTTGAGTGACTTAGATGGGTAAGTATCCCTTATTCAATTTAGCAGTGAAATAAACTTCTGCATTAAACTCTTAAACTGTTATATCTAGTATTACCCTGGTGAAAACGGTAGAGAGATGCTGCAAATCCCTAAACCAGGGTAACGTCATCCAATCTAGTGGAGAATTACACCTGAAAGGATTGGATGCAAAATGCTACTGATATAAATTACATTGGTCTACATTTCATCTGCCTCTGTCCATCCCAGGGTAACTATTTGCTAAAGGCAGACAGACTGTTGCTGGCTTCCCTACTGCCTAGCAGTAAAACAGTATAAACATTGCCTACTGTGTGAGCTACCTTGGGATCGCTGCACATCTGCCAGTTCCTGACTTTGGTGTAATTTACATCGGCGTGCAAACCCATGTAAATTACAGGGATACATGCTTTTTCTCTACACATCCAAACTCATTTAAATCAATGATGATTTGGTAACTAGTCACTCTTAAAAAATCCCACTGGTTGACTATTTTCCTCACAAGGCACATAATACTTCTTAGAAACCTCTGGTTCCTAGCTCCTTGGTAGCACTTTTCACATTAGAATATCAAAGCATGTTAGATAAGCACCATTATCCTAAAGGTGGCAAAGCTGCTAGATCTTTAACAAAGGCTCCCTTTTTTCATTAAATTTAATTAGTCACTAAAGTTAAGTAGGCAATAGCTAAACATAAAGTGTCTTGGAGTCTGACTAAAACACATCTTGGCTGTTCAACTTTCATTCTCTTGACTCTTGTGAGACTATTGGTTCTCTGGTTTCCCAGTTAGCATAGATCTTTCAACCTATGTAGGACCTAAACAGTCTATTTTTTAGCACCATTAAAGGAAACATAAAGAAGACAGAAAAGGCATGAACCCAATTTCTTTCAGTTGGCAGGTCATTTTAAGTGGATTTATACAAAAGTTTAATTTACCAGCTTCTCTCTAGACATTTCATGCTGGCACAAACTGGAAGGTATTCAACAGCCAACATACAAAGATTTTAAGGGTCTAGTGACTCAGGTTTTAGCTGAATAGCCTGAAATACCATAAAATGCATAGGATTATGATATCTCTATGCCACAGTAGTTTGTATGAATTGGTGGGTTACTTCTGCCCTGGAAGCTATTAATGGGTAGATGGCAAAAAAGATGATTGTCAGGTGGACCTCAGGGCTATGAGGGGAAATGCTGGAGGTCTGGAAGCATTTGAATTTTATGATACTACAGTAGCCTGGCCACACACTTCACAATGGTGGTATTAGCACCTGATAAATTGGACTCAGGCTTTATCTTCAGCTTAACTCTTTGCTGGAGAGCTCTGTCTTTTAGTACTTTTTTGAGATTAAGTGAGAAAGCAAATTACAGAGTTGAACCTCAGGGTTATTATATGTACAACTCTGATAATTAGGCATTAATAATTCCTTATTTAAATTCAAATGGAGTTTTCCAGTACATAGTCAATGCACAAAGAAAACACTAAAATGGTATTTGAAATACTATAAATAATTTTAAAACTCAAAATGTTAGGCCAAAAATCTATTTGTGTTACTTTCGATACTTAGCAATGTTGTAGTCTTTGCATATACTGCTATGCAGAGACCTGGGTTAAAGTCACTGAGGAAAATGGGCACGAAACACGCTCAGGCAATCTGCACAGCTTCTGATGCTCCCTGGTTGTCAGACCAGCCTGCTCATGCTCTCCTGTGTCCCCTTACCTCCTATCTCTTGCATGCCACAACTTGATATTTAGGTCTTTTAATAGGAGAGGGTGCCTCCATTGGCCAGGGTAGCCTCTTCCTAGGTGCCTTTTTTGACATGCAATCCTCCAGGCTTCTCTGCCCCAAATTCTATGGGGTAGGCTTCCCCTTTAAGACAATTCCAGTTGCACCTTACGGGCAATAATTGTGACCTCCAGTCACCCCCATCATCACACCCATGCTTCACAAACATTGCCAGTTATCATCCTCATGAGGCACCTTGCTTTGGTAGACTGTCTACCTTCCTCAGGCCTCTGAGCCTTTACTGGGGTTTTGGCCTTCCCAGTATCCACACTGTTTCTCTAGCTGGGTTCCTGTAGTCTAGGCCCATGGCCCTAGGTCCTGGCTTATGAGCTCCAACCCCTGGCTCACCCCTTTTGAGCTCTAGGCTTCTGGCCTTGGTTTTGCCCTTTTGCACTCTGGTACTCTGACCCCGGTTGGCCTTGGTTTTGCCCTTTTGCACTTTGGTACTCTGACCCCAGATTTACCCCTCTGGGGCTATGGCCTCCCTGGCACAGATTCCTCCAGCCCAGACCAACTGCCTCGATCTCTGTTTCTCTCTTTTTCCAGAGTTTTCCTCAGTTCTCCCTTTCCTATTAGTGGTCAGAGCTCCCCCCCGCCTCCCCCGACCCTTGGCTGAGTAACAGGGTTCAGGTTCCCTGTTACAGGGCATAACTGTTGTCCATCAGTTAGGGTAACAGCAAGAACAAATTTCTTCATGGACTGGCTAGCCACAGACCAAATTACAGGTGACACAGGGACAATCAGAAATATAGTTATATAGGTAGCAGGGATTTTCTGATTTTCTTGTATGTATGCACCTATATATATATATATATATATATGTGAGAGGATGCAGATAGAAAAGTCACAGAAGAATCATAAAATGGACTGACTAAAGCACAGGTAGCTTTTCCTCCAGTCCATTTTAAGTATCTGAATTAAAGCCCCCTCTTGAAGCTTTGAGCAAGAGAACAGTCTCATTCCAGGAATGACATAACGAGGGAAAACACCTTTGCTCTCTTGTTGCAAAGAGTAGGACATAGACCAATGGCTTGAAGGTGCAGCCAGGCAGGTTTACATTGGCTATCAGGAAAAACTTCTTCATTGGTAGAACAGTGAGGCAATGGAATAGACTGGCTGGGGAGGTTGTAGACTCTCTGTCACTGGAGATGTTCAAGTAGATGTTGGACAAGCATTGGTCAGGACTAGTCTAGAACTAGGTATATCTGGGTGCATCGACACAAAATGCTAAATGTGCAGAAGACTAATTCTATTGCACATTAGCACATCATGGCAAAAGCCATGCTAATGTACTAATACACAGTAGAATTAGTCTACCGTGCGTTAGGATCACTAAAAAGTGTGCTACAGCTCTGTATTAAGCATTGAGTTAGTACCTGTTATTACAGGTACTAAATTTAATGCATAGTAACAATGGGACATTAATGCAGGTATAGACATGTCCCCTGTGTGCTATTTTGGATATTTCCCATGCTTTGATGGTTACCATATGGGGATGGAAGGGAAGTGCAGACAGAAGTGTAGTTCCCAGCTGCAACCCAGAATGATTTTGCAAAGCAGTTTGGGTTACAACTTTATCCCAGACCAAGCAGAAGTTCGCTGTTAGTTCCAGGGGAGAGGGGAATCTAGCAGGGGCTGGGAGCCTGTAGCCAGGTTCCCACAGCAATAGCCACAGCTCTTTGCCACTACTCCCTCTTTTCAGAATGAGAGGTGGAAAGAGAGCAGAGACAGCTTGTTCTTGGGGCTGCACAGCTGGTGCTGAACAGTGGGATGGGTGAATTAGAGCCACTCCCCGCCACCTCAGGGAGGGTGGGCTGCAATACACCAGCCCCATCATCCTGCCCCAACCCCCAGACTGAACTCCCTCTTCTCCCCTTTCCTCTTCCCATTCTGAAAACAGTGACAGGCTGGGAGCTCTGCAGACACAAGTTACAAAAGATGCTACATTTTGTAACATCTCAGCCAGGTGCTGCATTTCCCATCAGGCACCAGGAATTGTGGAAAGTTAGGGTTGGAAGGGACGTCAGGAGGTCATCTAGTGCAACCGTCTGCTCAAAAGAGGACCATCCCCAACTATATCATCCCAGCCAAAGCTTTGTCTAGCTGGGTTTTGAAAACCTCCAAGGATGGAGCTTCCACTACCTCTCTGGACAACCTGTTCCAGTGTTTAATACCCTCCTAGTGAGAAATTTCTTCCTAATATCTAACCTAAACTTCCCTTGCTGCAACTTGAGACCATTGCTTCTTGTTGTGTCATCTGCCAAGACACTGCTGTTCTTTGTCTGTCATAGCTGAAATCATGTTGTGGCTAATTAGTGTTTTTAACGATGCCTAAAGTTTTGTTAGGGTTTTTTTTAATGGGCATTACTGTCAGCCATTTTTAGCTTGATTTTTTTACTGACATGAATTTACCAACAGTTTACAACATTGGATCTAGATCACCTGAACAATCAAGTTATAACATGAATTATCATAGCTGCTAAAAGCCATTCTAAGGCAGATGCTTTTGTAAAAGATGCCAAGCATGTACCTTCTGAAAAGCAGACCTTTATAACATCTTCAATTTGGTGTCCAAGATAACTCTTTATTTTTTAAAATCTTGTTCTGTAGTGTCTTTGTATTCTGAAATACATCTCCCTCTAACTAATTCTTAATTACATGTGTCTTGTTTTCCAGGAGAAACCAATTCCACAATGACTAAAGTCTAATAAAAACGCATGATAATTTATTAAAATAGTCCTCCATGAATTTTGTCACATTGTGCTTCATGTCAGTGTATTAGCACAGCTGTTTAATTTCTTTTCTGCTTATTGGTGACTACCTGCATAATTTTTAAAGTTTAAAAAAACAGAAGTGTGACAAATAAGCTATCACTTAGTTCCAGTTAAGCTTGAACAATAGTAAGGCAGCTACTGTAAAAATTGTTTGTGCATGGGATAAGAAATTTGAGAACTTCTCCTTTTTTTCCTCTTCTCCCTTTCTTATATTTTAAAAGAAAAAGAAATAGAAAATAGGATAATCAAAAGTGAGGGTATAGAGGAAGAAAACAAGTGGTAGTACAGTTTCCATCACTTGCTAGGATGTAGAGCAGTGGTTACCAACCAGTGGATCTCGATCCACCAGTAGATCTCAGAGCCTCTTGTGGTAGATCTTGGAGCCTCTTGGAGTCAATCCAAGGCTGGGGTGGGGGCTGAGTGCCCATGTACATGCGCCCTATCCGAGCAGGTCAGACTGTGGGTGAAGAAAGGGGTGGGGGCTAGATCAAGGCCCCACTGTGAGGGACAGTGTCACAGAGGTAGGAGCAAGGGTAAGTTGAATGGAGCCCCAGCCAGGTGGGACTTACCTGCTGGGGAGGCGCATCCCCAAATAATTTTTTATCCCTCTGCCTTGATCTGAATCCCCCTACTTCCCTCCCCACAGATTTACCTGCTGAGGAGGGGTGGCAGCAGTACACGGTAGATCTTGAGTTGCTTTTAAATGCCAAAGGTGATCTCCTACTTAAAAAGGTTGGAGACCACTGATGTAGAGTGATTGCATGAAACAGGTGACTTATTTTTAATCTTTATGTTCTTACTTTAACTTCATCTCTATTTTATTGTTCTATTTCTGTGCAATTAATCTCCAAGGTGCATCAACTAGTTTACAGTTCTCTTAATTCTCTTGTAAATCTGTTGTCTGTCTCCTCATGGAATTTGGTGGACTTATGCAATATTATCAGAATCATCCTAGTTCCATAGAAGAATAACAGCTGAGAGAAAAGGTGTGGTTATGCATTTTAACTGGAGAATAACTTGCAACATATATTGTGGAATACAGAGGAAAATAGGGAAGAGAGCGAGTCAAATCTCTATTCTGTAAATGAATTTCAGGATGCAGTATAAGTTAATGACCCTAGTTAATAATGGATGGATTAAAGGAAGGAGTAGCTGCTTTTTTGGATGAGATATGGTGATTTGTGATGTAGAATGGATTAGTGTAGGAGGGTTACAAGAAGTTAGGGAAAAATCATTACAGCTGACTCAAGTCTACATGGCTATCTGATAGATTGTTACAAGCATTGTATTCACTTATTTATTCTACTATTACTCAAGTCTTCAAATATATTATAACAAGTTTGTATACAGTGAGTGGACCATAGAGGTAGGACCTGGCAGGCTTAATCAGACCACTGGTCCCTGCAGCCCAGATAGAGCTAGCTGACAAGTCCTCTGATAGAATTATTTTTTTGCTGGAAAATGTTGATTTATCAGAAATTTAGGAATAAAAAGAGAACCCAAAATGACATTTCATCCCATTTACAGCATTTTGTTTTCCTATATTTATATTATATCATTTATGATTACAGAATACGAGTTTCCAAACCGATGAAAAATGTTAGGCAGTTAGAGTACCAATTACCAGCGGCATATCAATTTAGAAACCAATTAACATTTACAATAGCAATTACTATTTACCGTAGGAATTACCAATACAGTAAAAAATGAGAAATCATGTCTTATTATGTATATGATAAAGAATGATATAATAGTCAAGACTCTTCAATTTTTAGGTTATATTATAAACTAGCAGATTGTAAACTAAATTTAATGGTTCAACTTTCAGAATAGATCTTAAGTTACATAACTAATGTACTATAAACTGTATTATGACCTCAACTGTTAAAAGGTACAATGACATTAGAAAGTTTTCTCCAGATATTTCTTCAAAGTGAAATTTTAGTATTTTGATTTCATTTTGATTCAGAATGAAAAAGAAATTAAATGTCAGAAATTCCCTCAAAACAGAAAGTCTGAATTTGGACAGCTCCACAGTGACTATCTTGTCTCTGAGTGTGGCCAGCAACAACTATCTAAGAAGAGGGATCAAAAATTCGTAATAGGGAAATATGGAGTATTGTAAAAGAATACTGGAAGAGTTAGATACTGATTTTAACCGAAAGGCATATGGGTGGTGGTGTTTCTGTTCTCAACTTGTTTTCCATTTGGTTTTTGTTAATCCTTTCCAAAGTTTCATAGATTTCATAGACATTAGGGCTGGAAGGGACCTTTCAGGATCATCGGGTCCAGCCCCCTGCCGAAGAGGAAGGAAGTCAGCTAGGGTCAAAGGATCCCAGCAAGATAAAGGTCCAAATGATTCTTGAAAGTGTCCAGAGTAGGTGCTTGCACCACGTCTGGGGGGAGTCTGTTCCAGGCACCGGGAGCTTGGACAGTAAAGAAGTTCTTCCTTATGTCCAGCCTAAAACGTTCTTGTAGGAGTTTGTGACCATTGGACCTCGTCATCCCCTGGGGTGCTCTGGTGAACAGGCGTTCCCCCAGATCCTGATGCATACCTCTTACGTACTTATAGGCTGCCACCAAGTCACCCTTAAACCTACACTTTTCCAGGCTGAAGAGTCCCATAGCTTGCAGCCTCTCTTCAGAAGGACTGTTCTCTTGCCCTCTGATCATATGCGTGACTCTCCTCTGGCCTCTTTCAAGCTTTTTCACATCCTTCCTGAATTGTGGAGCCCAGAATTGGATCCAGTACTCCAGCTGCAGCCTCACCAAGGCCAAGTACAGTGGGAGGATGACATTCTGTGTCTTGCTCAAGATGCATCGGTAGATTCAAGCCAGAGTTTTGTTTGCTTTGCCAGCTGCGGTATTGCATTGGTGACTCATATTCATCTTGTGGTCAGTCATGACCCCCAAGTCTCTTTCGGTCATGGTGCTAGCGAGCATAGCATTGCTGAGCCTATAAGTGTGATGTGGGTTTTTATTCCTGAGGTGGAGCACCTTGTATTTCTCCTAATTGAATGCTTTATCCGCCCACCTTGCAAGCCTATCGAGGTCAGCCTGGATCACCAGCCTATCCTCAAGTATGGACATTCTTCTCCAAAGTTTGGTGTCATCAGAGAACTTGACCAGTCTGCTTTTGACACCAGTGTCCAGATCTGTTATGAAGATATTAAGTTCTTTGTTTGCACTTGTGTTTTAACTTTGGATAGTTTATTTCCAAATAAACTTCCTTTATTAGGAAGTTCTCAGTTTGGTGACATGCTATAGCAATGAATTTGATTCTTCTGTAGTAAATTGGGCAGAACAGAAGCTTCTGAATGACCTTCTCTACATCCTTTGTTATTTTGTATACTCTCTTTAGGTTCCATCTTATTTCAGATTTCATCTATCCCTGTAAATATATATGAATATAACTTTAATCTTATTTGAGACCCATGATGCATGTACAGTTTCAATAAATGATCAAACACTAAGACCTCATAAAACTTTATGACTATAAGCGTGATCAAGCATTGGAACAAGCTACCTAGAGACATTGTGGAATCTTCATCCTTAGAAGTTTTCAAGAGTGGGTTAGACAGACACTTAGTTGGGATGATTTAGTCAGGGATGATCTTGGCTTGATCAGGGGGCTGGACTTGAGATCCCTTCCAGCCCTACTTTCCTATAATCCAATTAAGTGAAAAGAATGAAGAGACTCAGGACTTCTGTTTTCAGTTCAAAGTTTTGCAAGAAAATAGGTTGTAGACCTGTGTTTCCCTCTTGAAGTTTGGGTTTCCTTATGGAATTAAAGATTTGGTAGGATTTACAGGAGAAAAAGTTTCTTGGCACTCAAGCCTACTTTATGTGTGGAGATTATGGGTGTGTCCAGATAAGTGTGTAAATGCTAAGTGTGCAAATGCATTATGTAGAACTGGAAACTCCTCTGCAGCACCGTGCACTGCACACACTGCATGTGGAGGTGTTCCCCACACTGCTAATTTGCAGCACAGAGTGTGCGGGGGATGGGGGGGAAGGTTGACACCCAGAGATCCCAATGTAAAAAAAAAACCTGCAGTAGAAAAAAGTGGGGCAGTGCATGTGGCAACAGCATGTGCCGCCTGAAAACGGAGCCTAGCCAGCCGGAGCCACACTCCAACTTCCAGCCAGGCTCCCTGATGCCAAGTTGCTGCCACTGGCACCCTAGGAGGCCTCCAGGACACCAGGTAAGGCTGTTGGGGGCAGCCCAGATGCTGGCCACAGCCTCCCCTACCTCACCTGGGAAACTTACTGTGCACCAGAGTGCACATGTATGGTCGTTCCCCTAGACAAGTTGCAGCAGCACGTATCATAATGCTGCTATCTGTTCCTAAGGAAATACACGTGTGCGCTCATCTGGATGTGCCCTAGAAGCTTAAACTTTCTGCTGTGTGTTGCTCCAGGGCTTTCACTCCTTTCCCTAGTACAGACGAGCACAGCCTAGTTCTCACAGCTCAGTTTGTTGTAAACAGATAGTACATATTCCTTACACACTTCCCCAGTTACTTTCTGTCCCCTGCTGCTTCAAATCCCTTTACTTAGTTCTTATCCTTCCTTGCAACCATCCCTGTCATATCTGGTTTTGCCCACCTAATTCTATTCTCTCTTTAGGAATCATACTACCCAATCTTCCCATATATTTCCTATCTTCAGAAGCTAATATTATTCACTCATGGTCTGATATAATGTGTAAAAGAACCATAGCAGCATTGGTTAGTGCTAGAAAAATCATAGCTGGACCAAAAATAAAAAAAATATTCCACTTCTTTCCAACATAGAGGGCACATCTACATAAGATGCGTTACTGTGTATTAGTGTGGTTTATTACACAGTAAGTGCATGTGTCTTTATATGTGTGGGCTTACTGCACAGTGAAAACCATTAATCCCACTTAAATTTGTTACTGCAAATGCAAGAAGCAAATTTAAGTGATATTTGTTACTGCACAGTAACATACGTGCAGTAACAAATGCGCACATATAGACATGACCCAGGAGCAAGTTTGCTTTTGGGTCTGCCAAGCCACTAGGGGGACAGCCTCAGGCTAGTCCCAGGGCTCTGGGCTAGGAGCCTCTCCTGCTCCAGGGCTGGGCTGTCTCTATGGCTATCAAAGCTCATGGTCCCATGCCAGATCTACCCAGGGCACCATGACAATCATCATCAGCAGGGTGTAGTGGGTTGGACAGCCCTTGGTCCACACAAACGGCTTTTTGCACACCTCCCACAATATGCACAGTAGGGGCATGCTTGGATGCAGACCAGATTGAAGGTTGGGAGGATGGCCCCAGGGTGCCACCCTGGAGAGGCCTGCTGTGGGAAGGTTGAGGGCATGGGCAGCTTCTCCTCCCAGTTGTCTGTGAGCCCTGCACCCCCTGAGCCCAGCAGCACAGGGTGGCAGTGCAGCAGAGTGGTTGGCCTGCAGGAGGAGAGCGGGGGCAGCAGGGTATGGAGCCATGGCAGAAGGTGCTGCCAGGAGCCTGGCCTGTCCCATCCTGGGAATAGTACAAGGGAGGCAGGCTGCCCATGGTAAGCACTCAGTGGCCCACTGGCCCCAGAGTAGTGTATGGGGACAGGGGACTTGGCCAGGACCTGCCTGGACCCGGATGTACACAGCTGACTTACCATGGGCACCTATACATGGCTGACCTCTGATCTGAGGCCAGACACCAGACAGCCCATGGTAGAGAGCATCTTATCTCTGAAACATTGCAAACTCCCACAAAAAGCTTCAGTGTCATGGCTCTACAGTTCCTGCAGCTACATACTGGGGAGAGGCCACACTTGGTGGTCAGGATGTGGCCTCAGGGTCAGTGCCGCCCATAGCCAGGGCACTGTGGGTGTGCTGGCTCTGCCAGAGGTGCACAATGGATTGCACTATCCTCCTGCAGTGGCTGGTGGCAGTGTCAGAGGAGTGTGTGGAGGGTTCACAGGCCTGGTGGGCAGAGGATGTCACCTGCAGGGCAATGGAGTGAAATCCCCTGTAGCTGTAGTAGAGGTGGTCTCCATGGGGTGGGCAGGTGATGGGGATGTGATTCCTGTCCAGGGTGGTCTCCCTGGCGGTGGCCTTGCCCACGCTGAAAAGGTTTCTGATGTAACAGAGGCTGGTAGTTGTGTCCAGCTAGAGCAGGGCAAGGGCCAGCCAGGTGTCCATGGGGAGGGCCAGGCATATGATAGTGTCCTGCTACTCCAGGTGGGGCCAGAACAGCTGGAGGAGATCCTGGAAGGTGACTTGAGTCAGCTGGAACACATCCAGCCACTGCCCACCATCCCAGGTGTGCTGGACAATGTGCAGCTACCAGTCCTGGCTGGTGTGATGGGTCTAGAAGCAGCTGGGCTGAAGGCCCCAGTGGTGGCATCCTGGAGCCTCTCATTGGTGTTCCTGCCAGTGGGAGTTGCACAATAGAAGCCCTGGAATGGTGCATTGTGGCCAGTCAGGTAGTCTCTGCATGTGAGGGAGCCAGGCAAGGTAAGATGTGGGCCAGCCATTGGTCAGTGCAGCAAAACAGCAGGGCCAGCATGGAAACCAGCATGAGCCCAAGGCACTGGTCTTTGCAACCAGGGGGAGGGGCTGGAGCATCCATAGCATGGGGAGTCAGAGTGGCCAAGGAGAGAGCTGCCACGTGCTGTCCCTGTGCTTGGCGTGCTGCTCCTGGGCAAGGAAGAGGCTGGACAGAGAGCAGCAAGTGGGACTAGCTTTTAAAGAGAGCTGACAGCTGCAACTAGAGTCGAGAGCTACCCTGGTGGCAGCAGGGTCCCATTGTAGGGCTGCAGGAAGTTTGGTGCTAAGAGCAGTCGATCTGCTCCCTAGTCCCTGCATGTATAGACTCCTGCCTGGGAGCACCTATTCCAGAGTAGTTTACAGCAGAGTAAAATTAGGATGGATCAAATGAATGTGTAGATGTGCCCAGAGAAGAAGTAATTGTATAAGTCCACCATAGCACACATCACCCAGTTCTGGGTGACCACTCATGACCATCACTCATGACCTCATCAGACTTGTACTAGTTGGAAACGCAGTGTGAGGAAAACCCCTCATGTTATGTTGCTGCCAAATCTTTACCTTTTATTCAGCCTCAAAAGTGAACACCAGCCCCAAACTAATCTACCTCCAAATCTGAACATTGCATAATTTCTATCAAAAACAGGAAGGACACTGAGCAGTATTTTCTATTGTTTATAACAAAGGAGAAAAAGTTAAGTGGTATCCATCGCATTTATGTCACCATAGTGACACGCTCCCTCGTTATAGTGCATTGCTACGACAATGTAGAGCCTAAAAATAACCATGCACGGTGTGCACAATGCAGTACCAGCTGTTACTGTGCCGTCTTTTAATACTTCCAAAAGGAAGTACTAAATGATGGTGCAATACGTGCCATAGTGTACATATAGACATGCCCACTATGTGCTGATAATACATAAAAACTGGAATAACTTCAATGGAGAGCAAAGAAGAAACAATTACCAATAGAATAGAAATGCAGCCTACTAGAATGTACAATTCCTAATTTGACCTATAAGAAAGCATTGCATTGGTTTATCTGTTTTCTTTTGTAAAGCCAAAATATTTACAAGAAATCCTATGTATAAAGTATGTTATTTTTGTTAAACTTAGAGTTATTGATTATTTTCTGATGTTCATGTTGTATTTGTCAAACAGATGGATTTTAAGGAGAAGAGCTGTAATAAAATTTGTTGATTGCCATGACAAAACATTCATTACAAACTGTCAGCATAATACATAACATGGAAACTTGGCTTTCACATCGTTTTCAAGCATAAATGTTTGATTTATTTAGTGAAGTAAAAGGTAATGGTATATGCTGTCAAAACTACAGGCTATAACTGGTTTGTCCTGCAATGCTAGCTATCACACCTAATGTTAAGAAAGAACTTGTCATTTGATTAGCAAGATTTTTAATTTATTGAATATATAGTCTTTGTAAAAGTGGTTGCTCTGTCTTCCTTAATGCAAACCCAACACAAGGTGCCATGAAAAAATGTTTTTATCTTGTATCAGTGGTAGCTGAGAATTTTACTGTTGATTTTTTTTCTCCTATGTATAGGAGTCAGCAGAAGACCTATCCTTTAATTAAGGCCTTAAAATAGATTTTCAGACATACGTGAGTGCTATGTTGGTGACAGCCACCAACTTGACTGGTACTGAACTGGGAATCTTCAAGGCTAAAACTTGACTTTAAGTTCTCTGGCTAGGGCTGTAACAAACTCACATCTGCTGCAGTGTGGACTCTGTAAAATGCACACACACCTGCATGTTTCTGCATGCATACCATTTGGTTACTTATGGGCATTGTCCTCACCCTCAGCACAGGAAAGAATTTCCTACTTCACGATTATTTGATTTTTCCTTTCAACATTATCAGTGCTGATCCTCACTTTTGAGATGCACCTTCACAAGTTACAGAAGGCAGTACCTTATAACTTTAAAACATGGTGGCCTGACATCCCTTCCTGACTCATGCATCAGCCCAAGAGAAACCACATAGTGGTGTGGTATTCCATACATCCCCTGTCCCTTTTGTTTCATCCAGCCATTTTGTCAATTCCCAAAGAACTGGTGATAGAGGGTGTGGCTCTGAAATAACCTTCAATTCAAAATTCAATTGACAGAGAAGTAACCCATATTTTCTCTTCCTATTTCTGTAGATGCATATAAAGGAACATACTGGGTATGTCTGCATGTTCATGAATACACCATAGTTACAGCACATTAAGTTTAGTGCTCATATAACCAAGTACTAAATCAATGCAAAGTAATTGGTGCTACTGCACAAGAGCACTGGCTCACGGCTTTTTAGTCGCACTAACTGCACAGTTGCGTAATACTACTGCGCATTATCATATTAACATGGTTTTTGTCCTCATGTAGATGTGCCCAATGTTAATATAAATCTTTAGGTATAGCACTCTGGTAAAATGCCGCAATAAGACATTTCTGTTTCAAGATGCTGTTATCTTCAAAGGAGAGTGACATCCTGTTGACAAGGACTATGGGTTTTCTTTTCCCTTTGCCTTTAGTGTGGGGTATGGTCCTCATCCTAGGATCTTCTGAGCATATGTTAACCAAATTCTTCTCTACCATTGCACTAAATGACCATTGGCTGTGCCTTAGTCCCCTGGTTTTACTGTGGCATGGCACAGGATGTTCCTTGTTTCTGATTTTGTGTGTTGCAGAGGTGCATGTTTGTTTGTTGTTCTAAGGGAATCCTTGGGGACGTGATTCCCTGCAAATCCACGGGTTTGGACTCAGTAACCCAGAAAGCCCCTTGTAGTTCTAAATCCCTGTTACTAAGAACCTTCCTAATGGGCAATGATTTAATAAATAATCCATAATTAAAATTCCTCTTCTCTCTAGTCATTTAGAGGTCAGTCTATATCCCTGTGAAACATTTTATACTAGTTAATGGCACTGTGGATATTGTGATTTTCTATACGCTTTTCTCATTCTTCTAGGGTTTTTGGTTGTAGCTGTGTTGGTCTAACGACATAGGCAGGCAAGGGTCTTTGAGTACATGTGATATCTTTTATTAGACCAACTGAGTAGTTGGAAAAAAAGTTCTTAGCAAGAAAGCTTGCTATGAACTTTTTTTCCAACTACTCAGTTGGTCTAATAAAAGATATCACATCTACTCCAAGCACTTTGTCTCTCACTCGTCTATGATTTCTACCGTACTCTTGGTCTCAATGTGTTCTTGTTAAAATAAGTTAATTCAATAGTATATTTGTAATTTTATTAATTCTAAAAGTATTTTACCATTATTTTGAAGTCTGTTGCTATTCAGGCACACTGAAAATATGTCATTTCCTGTGTTATAAAAATGAATAAATAGAAGCACCCAATTTAAGAATTACTATTAGGTGAATACAAAATTGACTGAATAACTGCAAGCAAAGAGTAACTATAAATGGATCGATATTAGAATGGTCAGAGGTTTCTAGTGGGGTTCCACAGGGATTGGTTCTGGGTCCAGTGCTGTTTAACATCTTTATTAAAGACTTAGAAACAAGAATAAAGAGTTTTCTGACTAGAATTTCAAGCTTTGATAACTGGGAAGCCTTGAACACACTTCAGTGGATAGAAGTAGAGGTCAAAACAATCTTGATAAATTAGAGAACTGGACAATAGGCAAAAAAATGAAATTTAGTAAAAGCAAATGTAGGGTGCTACCTTTAGGGAAGAAAAACCAATATGGGAGATAATTGGTTGCTCGTAGAGGATCCGGGGGTCATAGTGGATTATAAACAATATTTCTGGAATGGGATGCAGTTGAGGGAAAAAAACCAAAACAAAACAAACCCCCACAAACAAACCCACAAACAAAAACAAAAACTACGAAAAAATATAGTGCTATGTTGTGTTACCATGAGTGTTGTGTGTAAGATGAAGGAGCTGATAGCGCCACTCCACACAATGCCAGTTAGGCCTCAGCTGGAGTACTCTGTTGAATCCTCTCCATGGACTCCCACCTTGATGGGGTGGAGAGGCTTTCATGCACTGATGACCCTCAGAGCAACACTGTCAGGAGTCTTGTACTCCTGGTAGGGTCACTCATAGTGGTAAGGTCAAAAGTTGAGGTATAAGAAGAAGAGCAGTCAACATAACATAAAGACCGCAGCAGTGGAATAGGTGGATGAAGAAGACATACTTCTCAATGGCTGTGAAGGTGGATGAAGGCCGCAATGGAAAAGTAACCCCAGTGGTCTTGGACCTTTTTTACTGGAAACAGATTTCTCCTCTGCCAAGACCTTTTCAGTTGCCAGTGTGCAACAGCCTTCTTATGTTAAACAAGTCACATACAGGCTTCTCTCACTGGACCTGACATGTACCACAATAACCAATCACCAATACCCATACCCTCTATGAAGTCCTGTGGTGATGGATGAGTGCCAATAGGGACAGAAGAAGTGATTGCCAGGAGTCCCTGGTCATGGATCCACATGCAAGAGGTGGTTGTGTGTTGTTCATTTCACTCTCGGTATGGGACAGGAGGGTGATTCAGCAGCTGTGATTGCAACTGAGCAGTCCTTTTTAGGATTCCCTCTGCTCACCCCACATGGGAAGGAGGCTAGAAAAGGTGTCCCAAACAAAGGCTGTCCCATCTTATTTTACCCAACTGGAAAGCCACTTCCAGGAGGATCACCCAAATTACAATCAAAGCACAAAAATATCCTTTACATCCTGGAATGTATGAACCCTACTGGATGACCCAAACAGTGACAGACCTGAACGCAGAATGGCTATTGCCACCTAAGAACTTTCACAATACAACACTGATATCGCTGCTCTCAGTGAGACCAGACATGAGGACGAAAGCCATCTGAGGGAGGGGAGGGTGGCTATATGTTCTTCTGGAAAGAGAAACCTGCAAGCAACAGGCAAATACATGGTGTTGGTTTTGCCATTAAGAAGCAGGTTGTTAGCTGAATAACCAGATTCCTTGTTGACATTAATAAACAGTTCATGACTCTCGCCTCTAACTGACCAACAGCTCATTTGCTACCACTATCAGTACATAGGCCCCAGCACTTGATGATGAGGAAGAAAAGAAAGAACAGTTTTATGCTGACCTTGATGAAATCCTGATTATCATCCCAAAAGAGGATAATATCATCCTTGTTGGAGATTTTAATGCAAGCGTTGGCCAGGACTTTGACATATGGAGGGACACCATTGGGAAGGAAGGAGTGGGCTAAGCCAGTTCCAGCTGCATCCTCTTGCTAAGTAAATTTGCAGAGCGTGATCTTGTCATTAATAACACTATCTTCAGCCAACGTGACAGGTACAAAACAACATGGCAAGATTCCTGCTTGAAACAATGGCATCTCCCTGACTACATCATTGTAAGAGCATGTGGTCTGAAAGACATCCATATCATGGGTGTCATGAGAGGAGCCAATAACTGCTGGACTGATCATCACTTAGTGAGATCAATCATATCTGTTAGGGTTGCACTGAACATCAAAAGCAACCTAAATCAGTCTGAAGACAGTACAACATCAAATGTCTCCAGACCCCTAGTGGCCACGAAGCCCGCCAAACCTATCTCAGCAAGAAACTTACAAACATTAGGATTGAAAATGATAACACTTGTGCTGAGAAAGCTTGGCAAGTTGTAAAGAAGACCATCCATGAGGTTTGTAAGAAATCAATTAGCTCTATTACCCGATGTCATCAAGACTGCTTTGACAAAAACAATGCTGAGATTAAAGCCCTTCTCAATCATAAGAGAGAAGCTTTCTGTGACTGGCAAAGCCATTCTACATCCAGTCAGAAACAGGAAGCTTTTCAGTGGCTTAAAGGTGATGCCCAAAGGAAGATCCGAGAAATCAAAAACAAATGTTAGGAAGAGAAGGCAAAAGAAATCCAACAATTTATTGACACTCATGACATGTGGGGCTTCTTTAATGCAATCAAGGCTGTGTATAGACCAAGCTCTTGCAGACTTACCCTGTTTAGAACTTAAGATGGCAGTACACTCAAAGTACATCAAAAAACACTGGAAGGAGCACTACCTAATGCTCCTGAACTGAGAAGCAATGGTGACTGATGAAACAATCAAATCCATCCCTCAGCATCCAGTGAGGGAAGTATTTGCCAGTCCACCAACCTCTGAATAAGTCCACCAGGTGATAAGAGAGATGAAGAACAACTAAACATCTGGCCCCGATGGCAGATCAGCTGAGGTCTTCAGAGTAGGAAAACTATGACCAACACCATCTTGCCCTGGTGGCAGAAAAAATGATAGAAGGAAAGGAAACAAAATCAAACAAATCCATGGTCTGACCCTCCCTTTAACCACCACCTGTGGTGCTCTAGGATTGGCCTTCTGAGCCATCAATGGACTCATTTACAACCCTTTATTTGACCTGTGGGAGTGATCATTCTTGACTGTGAGGGATTGCTACCACTGCCGACAATGACTGTGTTGAATTCTGGGTTCTACATTTAAAAAAAAATGATTTGGAGGAACTAGAGAAGGTCTAGAGGCAAGTGACAAAGATGACAAAGGTGTTGAAATGCAAGCTGTACAAGGAAAGGCTGAGAGAACTAAATAAGTTTAGATTGGAGAAAAGGAGATTAAGTGGAGATATATAGCCATTTTCTAATTCTGAAAGGGTGCCATAAAGAACAAGAAGAACAACTGTTCTTCCTTGGTGCAAAGGGCTGGATACAAAGCAAAAGTTTTAAACTGCAGCAAAGCAAATTTGGATTAAATCTCAGGGAAAAAAGTAAAATAAAAACTTTTCTTATTGTCAGAACCGTAGGCAAATGGAGCAAACTGCTCAGGAAAGCGATAGACTTTTCTTCATTGGAAGGTTTCAAGAAAAGGCTGGATAAGAATTTGTCTGTGATAGTTTAGGAATAGCATATCCTGTATTCATACAGGGCCTTGGACTAGATGGCTAAAAACCCTGTCTTCTGTCCTCAAGTATTTTTTATATTGGCTGTCTCAAGTGGCTCCACACTTGGCTTAGTTGTCTTTTGAGGATGAGAAGCCTAACTTTGCCTACCTGCTTTTAGGTACTTCAATGCCAAATACTTGGGCTTGTGGATTCTGCTAGGTAGCAAAGCACCCAATGCTTAAACCAGTAGGAGCCAACCTTTTTGGCAGGAGTCCAATACCCTCTCCCAGTGCCACTCCAGTCCCCTTCCCCTACCCAATATTCTGTTCTGCTTTCTGCTCCTTGCCTTGTCTGGAGCTGTACTCTCTGCTTCCTCCCCAAGCTGCCATGTGCCACACACAGGCTGCCCATGTATGGCATGTGTGCCTCAAGTTGACCACCCCTGGGTTAGACACTGAAAGGCTACGTCTTGTTGTGGACATGCCTGTTTACACCAGGGCCTTATTGAGGGGGGCAGGCTATTTTAATTTTTTAAATTCTATTCTTTTGCTATCCTACCATTTGTCTTGGCCTTTAAATTACCCCTGCATGCTAGGTAAAAGTTTTCAGTGACCTGTGGCACATCAGTTTTTGCCCCTAAGTACAGTAGTTATAGTAGATTTAGAATCCAGCAATATGTATGAGTACTTTGAATTAGTCTGTTCAATGTTCATTACATTGCATTTTCCACTTACCCTTTATGTTACAATCAATCTACCCAGTCACCTACCTTTGTGAGGCCCTGTAAAGTTTCTCAGTCTTCCCTATCTTTAACTTATAGATGTGTTGCTACCTTGCTGTATTCACCTATTCCAGTTCATCATTCAGTACACCCATCCACATTTCCTTATACAGAATTATATGTCACACTGAAAGCAGATAATTTATCCTACTTTTTCTTTAGCATCACTTAGCCAGTCCTATAAGTCTCCCCAGCATTACAATTCATAGATTGTTAGGCTGGAAGGGACCTCAGAAAATCATTGGGTCCATCCTCCTGCACCAAACAGGAAAGACAACTGGGGTCAGGTGCCCCAGCAAGGTGACCGTCCAGTCTCCTCTTGAAGATTTCCAGGGTTGGCGATTGCCAATAATAACCTGGACCTTGTATCACAATGCACTCAGATTGTATAACTTTGGTATCTCCTGACTTCTAAGTAATAACCTTTACAAACTGCATGTTAAATTAGCTTAGTTTCTTCACATTTATTATAGGTACATTTAGCATCCCTATTTGGCTGCCATTTTTACTGTATAAGCTGAAGAGCAGAAACTAAATTGTTACCCCCTTGCAATCCATCATATGCTGTTGTCCAAAGGATTGAAGGGTTTTGCTTTAAATCCACTGACACTTTTATTTTCAGACTGCCTGTTTTCATGTATAGGGTATACGAGATTATGGGTCTGTTTAGTTTTTAACGGAATTTTTAGTGAGTACAATACTAATAGTTTTTCAGAGTGTAAATTGTTTTAAAAGCTGCATTAATCCTGAAGCAACTGTACATTCATCTTACCTCCTCAGATGCAGCTTCAATTTTCTATAATTTAACCTTCTTTCTGGATAAAGGATGTCTAAGAAACTCCCAGAATAGCAGTGCTTATTTTGGTAAGCTAGAGCACATACTTTGGGAAAGAATATTTTCTCATCCTCCATTTAATCTAGCAACATTTAGTCCCAAGCTTCCCTTTTATATGCTTTTCCCCACTTAATGCAGGAGATCATGGGAAACCTAGCTTCAGGGAGGCAGAATTCCTTTGGCAGCCATTGAAAAACAAAGCCGCTACATAGCCACTGATGAGGGGAATGCATACTCATCCTCACTGCCTGCTTGGCTGTTCCAGACAGCATGTAGATGTGGGAGGGTGACTGCTTCCTTGTCTCTCCATGGCGTTTTTGGGAAGTTTAGAGCATTTGCTGGTGCCAGCCATGACTGAGGTGGGAAATGGCTAGATGTTGTCTCCTTATACTTGCACACCTGGTTAGAGGCCATAAACAACTTAACCCTATGCCTCACTCAGCACTCAGTATGTGTGTAATATATATATATATATTAGTGCATTAAACAAACATTCAGAATCCAACATTTTGGTTCAGTCTTTCAATGATTTCATACTCTAGGACACTATGAGGTCACTGGGATGCTGCATACAGCAAAGGCAATCCTCTAGATAATAATGGCAACCATTCATGGTGACGGGAGTCCAGCAAAAAATAATTTACATTTTACTCCAAATATGGCAAGGTGCTAAGGTCCTCTTTCAAAGCACAAAGTTGCCTTGATTTATTTTGGAGTGCTCCGCACTTGTCAGGATTGACCCCCCTGAAACAGAGGAAATGTCATGACTACAGGAACTTGAATTTAACACTCAGAGCTCCAGCACCAGTTTGTTTGTCTTTGTAATTCTCCTTGAAGTGCCTACTGAAATGTTAAGAAACACTGTATTCAGCCAGCCCTGGAAGCGTAGAGGCCTCCTGCCTCTGTAAGTGATCTACAGGGGTAAAGACAGTGATTAGCAAGCCCATGGTGATAGACTAACCAGTGCCCTTCAAAATAAGGCAACCTCAGGTCAGGCATCCTGCAAGCTGCAGAGAATATTAAGGCACAAAACCTGGAGGCTAAGGCAAGAGGGCTGGACTAACGCTAATTTAATTTGAAGATTCGGCTTAATCTTTAATTAAACTTCAGGCCAAATCTTGAAGTCTGTACAAAGAATTAACTCATGTGAGGCATCTCACTGAAAACAATGGATCTGTACTGACATCAATGCAATTCTGTTGGCTTTGTTACATGATCCCCCGATTCATATTGGCATTAGTGGAACAAGAAGCCTACTAGGACTATTATTTCATGCCATCCTACGCAATATAGAAAGACAATCCTAACTCTAAAGCCTTTGCAATCTAAACTTAGTGCTTGCATTAATACTACTTTACATTAATAAGACCTGCAGACACACTGTTTGGACTTGTAATCAGTCCTAACAGAAAAGAGGTTATTGAGTGTTAGGGGAAAGTCTGAATTATGCTGCTGTTCATCAAAAAATATATTGCCCATTGTGGAGCTGGTCATACTCTTCAAAATTATTTATTTATTGCATATTATATCTAAAGGATAGCACCAACATTTTCTAAAAATATGTTTGACTTGCTCGTTTATCCAGGTAAAACTCCCACTGTTGATAAGGATCTGCCTGGACCAGGAGTCAGTGAATTCTGAACAAGAAACAGAGGGACTGGCCCTATATTTTGCCATATATTTGTTTTAAGTTGAGAAGCTGAGAAACGTTGAAAGCTCATATGATAGTGCAGAGTGTTTCCCTTTGCTTTCTGGAAACATTTGCATTGAGACCGCTTGTGTAAGAATAGCACATGCTGCAGCAGAAGAGGTATAGTTCTGCTGCACAGGGGTCTAGAGGTAAAAGTCTGGGCTCAAACCAGTGGGGCACTGAGTGCTTTTGAGGAAGAGTGGGGAGGGGGAAGCTAGAAGATCTTCAGCTCTGCAACTGGAAAAATCTTTCAGCCCTGTAGCATAGCATCTGGCAGGTATTAACAGTCCTGCAGCAAGTAGGGAAACGGGGTGATTGCCCCAGGCACCGAAGTGAAGGGGCAGCAACAGGCACTGCCCAGCTAGGGCGGAGCATGAAACAGCCGTGAGCGGCTTATTTGGGGGGGCACGGGGATAGGGGGTGGGCAGCTCCTGACATTGCGTGAACTCCTGGGCAAGCATGGTGGGGGTCTTTGCCCCCCAGATGTATGTGTGGGGCGAGGGCAGGCTGCCACTGCGGGCTTTGCCCTGGGCGCCAAACTTCCTTTCCATGGTACTGGGTATTAAGACTGCTTCAGTCTTCTCAGAGCTGCCATTGTTATCTCAGTGCACAACACTGGTTAACTAGCTCATGTCCTTATTATGGGGTTTGACCCTGCATAAATAGCTTTTATTTTTGGCCCCTGACAGCTGTTTTTTTAGAGAAAGTAACAGAGTTGAGTGAAATATGTAGGCATACAGTAATTAGACCTCACTTAGGGCCTTGTTACACTATGAGCTGCGCAAATGTTGATTGGCTCAGTGCTAGCTTGCAATCACAACTTCAGCCTGGGTGGCACATCTGTGGGGAGAGATCACACCTTAATGGAACAGGGATTGGGTTATGCAGATCAAGAGATAATCCTGCCCAGTGTGATATAACTTTGAGCTGCACAATGAGTGCTTTAAGCTACTCAAAGGTGTTAATGTGTGGCCAATCCAGATGTTAAGAGTTCCATGAGCCATCCAAAATTAACATGCAACAAGGTCCTTAGAAAGCTGTGAATGCTCTGTTGTGTTCGCTTTGTGCTGGTTGTCTAACCGCCCTCAACCCTGAGTGCTTCTGAGGGGTGCATTAATAGAAATGACTAATATCCTGACCTGTGTGGTTTGGTTTTGCTCT
>NW_005842989.1:83179-88449 GCF_000455745.1 Alligator sinensis | reverse complement strand
TTTCCCTCTCTTCCATCACTCCATCGGAGCACGGTGTGTGTAATGTTTTTGTTTTATATTTAAATAAATTATGCATACTTTGGGCAATTAGTTAGCAATGGCAGCGAGAGAGAGAGGAAAAGAAGCAATAGCCAGAAGAGGCAAGTGGTAAGTTTTATGGTAGTTCTTAACGTGCTGTGAGGGTTTATTTTATAGACTGGCATCAACGGAGGTTCTGTATCCTGTACAACTGAGCTTACTTTTGCAGTGAATGGGAGGAGTGAGGCTGTCAAATGTCAATTTGTACTTGTAAGGAGCCCTTATTGCATGTGGATAAAGCTTCAGTGAGAGCTTAAATTGCATCTTGGCTTCTAGTAGATGTAGCCTTGAAAGGCCCCTTCCCTGCAGGAAGCCACGTCAAACTGCTGTTGTGCAGTTATGTGCTTACATAAGGGTGCAAATGGATTGATATGCAGCCTACAAAATCCTCCTTCCACTCATGCTACCCCAGCAGTCTGCACTACCTCTGAGGCAACAAATACAATTGACTCCTCCCTCCATGGTCCAGAATGTGCCAGAGGTAGCTTTTGAGGATGGTCTACAGAAGTCCCTCCTCCGTTTGCTACCAAGACCTGCAGTCTAAATATGGGGAAGGGTAGGGGCAGTTTTCTTAACCTTTACTGAGGCATCTTCTTGACATCAGCCATGTCAAGTGTGTTTGACTTGGTCACTTTACATTCCACTTTGGTGTTTATTAATTCATCAAGAACTCTACTATGTCCACCTTTCACCTCTACCTTGCTTCCTCATCTGTGTCTCTGCTCTGCTCTTCCTTCTCTAGTAATGCTACATAATGCATTCATTCCTTTGGGGTTTTTTTTTAATCGTATGGATTGATATCACCTCCCCCCCATTTTGCTTCTCCCCCTATCATTTTTGACACCACATGTTGACCCTGCCAGGCAAAATATATTAATGTATACACCACATTACTGTGAAAACATAAAAATGAATGTATTATTAAAAAAGGGACCTCCCAAAATCTCAGCAGCAATAAGATCTAAATGACAACTCTCCTCCTCCCTTTCCTCTATCCCCACCCCAGTGCCCTCTGCTGTCATTTTGTCTAGGCTTAAATTATAATTTTGCAGAAAAGAGATCAGTACATTGCTTCTCCAGTGCAATCAGCACAGAAGGCCTTTCTTTTTATCTTCTTGTAAGACTTTGTCCTTATTATTGTGTTGGGCCAATAACAAGATCAAATGGCTAGAAGTTAAAGCTAGACAAATTCAAATTACAGTGGAAATGATTAACCTTTGGACAAGTTACCAAAGGAAATGATGGATTCTGCATCTCTTGATGACTTCAAATAAAAACTGGATGACTTTCATGAAGGTTGGGATCAATACAAAGATATCTGGAAAAAAATTCTAGAGTGCCTGATACCCAGGAGCACAAAAGTGATTAGCCATATAAGTCTGCCAGCCTCCCTTACCTTCTGTCTGATGTATGGGAAGTGATACTGGATGATTCAGGTATCCCTTCTTGCCCTAAAATATACAAAACTGAAAAATACCCAAATACTTATTAATGAATGCAAATGTGTCAACCTTTATGTTCTACAATCCTCTGTCCAGATTCTGTGCCATGTCTATCACCGTGGTATCTGACTGATTGTGTAAAACGGAGTGTTGTCAAAGGGTAAGTCTATTCCACCCTAGTAGGGTACTAGGCAATGCCGTACTGAAGCATAACTCTCACTCTGTGTTCTCCAGAACGTATGGAGTGCGGCTTGGTTAGTGCAGTACTAGGTACATGCCAGTAAGCTCTCCCAAAAACAGAGAAAACCAGTCATATGTCTTCTTATCTAGTGTTTAGGTACATCACATATCAGTGCAGGACTTGCTAGCACATTAGAAATGGCCTACAAGCCTATAAATGCATGACAACTCCATTTCCTTATCTTTTTTCTCTCACTCTTCCATTTAACATCCTGCCTATTCCTTTGCTCAGCTTACCCAGATCTTAGGTCTTGAAAGAGGGCAGAGATGGGTGGAGAGTAGAGCTATAGGCTCTAGCTGATTATAAGGGGAAAGTCCACTTTGACCTCATATGTATTTAGTAACTTGTTCATAGCAGGGGTAGGGTAGCAAAGTAGCGTGAGTAGAACAGTCACTAATGCAAAGAAGTTGTGCCTGATACATTCAGAGCATTAAGAGGAGATTCAAGTTCCTCAAAGCTTCCTTTTGAATAATATGTATCTGGAAACTGGATCAGGTCAGACCAGAAACACATTATTTCTTCTTTTGCATTGATCTCTCTTGCCTTGAAGAATGTTGGGTAATTTAAAAATAATCAAGCTATCTGAAATGTGACGAGGTCAGTATTCTCTTTTCCCCATGTCATTCCATTTGCTTGATCGTGTGAACACACAATGTTTTGATTGAAGCATTCAAATCTGAATAGTCCAATCAAAAGCTATTGGGTGTTTCATAAGTGCCCATTGCTTTATAAATATTTATGTATTCGTGGGTGTTTCAGTTGTCAAGTTGGGTGTTTTATGATTTTGTTTACCTCTGTGTTCTGATGTATTTATTGCTTCAT
Source organism: Alligator sinensis (assembly GCF_000455745.1). Lineage (NCBI taxonomy): Eukaryota > Metazoa > Chordata > Crocodylia > Alligatoridae > Alligator > Alligator sinensis. The sequence continues at coordinate 85,866 of NW_005842989.1, read as the reverse complement.
TGGTTCTAGTGAGTCTAGCAGAGTCCAAAAAAGATCTGATAAAATGGGGTACTTCTCAGTTTCGAAGTGTATGAACGATACTGCATATTTCTGATATGCATCACTTAGACAGTTACCTCTGCCTATTTAGGTAATGTTGGAATATTTAATTTTCAAAGCTTTCATTGTATTGCCTGTAAGAATACGTGCACCTTGAAGAGAAGCAGGAGGCAATGGGCTAAATAATATTTCCCTTTGCCCATCGAAATGGTATGTATGCAACAGTGCATCTGGTATTTGGGGTCCTTGCAGATGGTTTATAATTAACCTTAGGACATGCAAGCATGTATGTCCTGACTGAGGGCCAGAAATATATGTGGCAAAATGGGATCATCAAGCTATGCACATCAGGCAGGAGCAGTTCTGAAATATCAGTTACAGAAAAACAACAACTAGCTGGGGGAGATGGTTTCCCTTGATTTAGCCCAATAACCTAATGGTTAGGGTATTCACCCAGGTTCTACAATGCCCGCAATCTCTGCACAAATTGGTGCTTGAACCTTTCCCCAGTATAGTTCTCTAACTACCAGGCCACAAGCTAGGCATTGCCCAAACTGCTCTTCACTCCAGTCCTTCCCTTGAAGCTGGCCCACACAGCAGCAAAGAGAGGAACATGCATGGACCCAGGAAAAAGAGTATAAGCCAGAGGGTGTGTATTTCAGAAAGATGAATGCTGTCCTGGATGGAAAAGTCTTGAGGTCAAGTCTGGGCCAAAAGGGGAAGAAACTTTCCTGGTTTTATTGATCCATTTTATCCAATGAATATTAAATATAAGGGGCTGAGCCCATTGTGGTTCTGCCTATCACTCAGTCCACTGAACTGGATGCTGCATGTCTCTAGCTTTGGCTATGCAGTTGATGAACAGCAAAACTGTTGCATCTATTGTATATGGATGGCCTTAAACTGTACACCTTTAATTAAATCCATTCCAAACTATGATAGAAACTGTGAACATTTTTCAGTCATTTCATCCCCATGATCTTGGAGTGTGCCATACTACATGTCCAATGCAGCAGTGTGGTCAGGCAAACCAAGATGAACCTCATGGACTTAAAAAAATTGAGACCAACCCAGCTCCTAAGGATCAAAAATACCAGACACAGAATGGTGACTGAAAAATCCTTCAATGGATTGAAACATCTCTTGAGGACTGAATTAAGCTCCAGAAGAAAATAGAAGTGAATTATACCCATCCTGTTTTATATATCTAGAATACTCCAGTGGTTTGAGATAAGTCTGTCACTTTCTGGACAGGAAGGGGAAGATGTTCTTTAGCTTATTGCATAAACATCCAAGCAACTCCGTTGAAAGGCTGTACGTGCCTTATAAAATGGATGGAATATGCCTGCTGAATCTTGAGCAGCTTTATGATGTGAGATGGGTAACTTGAAGAAAATCTTGTACTGGGTAGTTTTTAGGTATGTTATATCCCTGGTATTGGAAAGAGAAGGATTAGAAGTAGAGTGGGATGATTCGGCTCGAGAACGGATGGGAAAAATGGCAACAAGAAGTTCTACATGGTAGGTTTATTGCTATGATCTCTGGGGACCAAGTTGATCATCGGCACACAACTGCTTGGTTGAAATATGGTGATACAGAGGGTTTCATTAGGACCAGATTACATAGCAGCAAACAATTATAAGACTTTTATCCTGAAATAAGATGTGCTAAATATATGCGGACTATGTGACCTCATCAGTGAAGTGATTCAACATATCATGCGTGGGTGCCATGCTCCTTACTAATCAAGAGTACATTGAACTGCACAGTGCCATGGCCATCAGTAATTGCCCTTGGCAACTGGTTTACAACATCAAGCTAAGCAATGCTTGGTATATATTCAGGCTGGCCCAAATTCTGGAAAATGATGGAAAGGAACATTTTGTTGGGATATAATAATAATCATGGAATGGACTGTGCCACGTAGCCAAATACATATCCTGCTTATGATTGATGTTCATAGATTTCATAGACATTAGGGCTGGAAGGGACCTCGGAAGATCATCGAGTCCAGCCCCCTGCCCAAAGGGCAGGAAGTCAGCCGGGTTCATAGGATCCCAGCAAGATGAGCATCCAGTTTGCTCTTGAAGGTGTTCAATGTGGGTGCTTGAACCACCTCCGGTGGCAGGCTGTTCCAGACCTTGGGGGCTCGGACAGTAAAGAAATTCTTCCTTATGTCCAGCTTGAAAAGGTCTTGTAGTAGTTTATAACCATTTGACCTAGTCTTCATCCCTTGGGGCGCTCTGGTGAACAAACGTTCTCCCAGTTACTGGTGGTCACCCCTGATAAACTTATAGGTGGCCATCAGATCACCCCTGAGCCTACGCTTTTCCAGGCTAAAGAGCCCCAGGGCTCTCAGCCTGTCATCGTAGGGTCTGCTTCCTGACCTCTGATCATGCATGTGGCTCTTCTCTGGACTCTCTCAAGCTTCCCCACATCCTTTTTGAATTGTGGAGCCCAAAACTGGGCGCAGTACTCCAGCTGCGGCCTCACTAAGGCCGAGTACAAGGGGAGAATGACGTCCCGGGATTTGCTTGAGAAGCATCTATGGATGCAAGCCAGCGTTTTGGTCGCTTTACTAGCCGCAGCATCACACTGCAGGCTCATGTTCATCTTGTGGTCAATGATGACCCCCAAGTCTCTTTCTT
>NW_005842989.1:52163-82242 GCF_000455745.1 Alligator sinensis | reverse complement strand
CAGGGGTCCAACGTTGCCCCTGCTTTTCCTCCGGCTCCCCACATATCTGAAAAAGGACTTTTTATTGTCCTTGATGCTTAAAGCTAGTTGGAGTTCAGTTGCAGCCTTGGCTTTCCTGGTCTGCTCCCTACAGGACCGGACCAGTGCAGAATAATCCTGCTTGGAGGTGACTCCCATCCTCCATCCTTTGTAGGCCTTTCTTTTTAGCCTCAGGAGGTCTGCTAGGTCCCTGGAGAGCCAGGGGGGCTGCTGTGCCCTCTTGCTGCCTTTCCTCTGAGATGGGATAGACTTAGTTTGTGCATTGAGGGTCGTTCCCTTGAGGAGCAACCACTCTTCTTGAACTCCCCTCTCCCTGTGGTCATGGTCCCTTAGGGCCTCACTGACAAGCCTCCTGAGCTTGTCAAAGTCGGCTTTCCTGAAGTCAAGGACTTCCGTGTTGCTGACTGACTTGCCAGCTTTTCGGCGGATGGTGAAGGTGATCAGCTCGTGGTCGCTGTCAGCCAGCTTCCCATCGATCACTAGGTCGCCGACTAGGTCATCCTCAGTAGCCAGCACCAGGTCGAGCAGCGCTTTGCCTCTCGTTGGCCCATAGACTTCTTGAGTCCCACTAGATGGTAATCTAAGGACAGAAGAAGATGAGGGATTTGGTACTTTCAGAAGGCGAGTGTTGTTTTAGGACTGCTATATGAAAATAAAGTTGTTCTCAGGTTCACTTTTTAGGCCTTGAGAATGCTAGAAGTGGAGCAACCCTGTGTATCCCAGGGGGCTTTCTCTTATGGATTGCAAGGATTACTCAGAAGCGTTCTCCCTCTGAGTAAGCAAGCATAGCTTGGCCATATATGTCCCGCAATGCCCTATACATGCAGCGGCAAAGATTGACAGGAGAGAGAAAGGATGTTGTGAACTAGATCCAAGGGGCATGGGTTCAAATCTTTTCTCTCCCACAGATACCCTCTGTGGCAAAGGTGGCTCTGCTCAACTGAAGTCAGGGAAAGCTAGGCACTTAAATACTTTTTTGAAATTGCTCTGCATGTATATCATGAGGATGGCAGTACTTCCCTACCTCACAGGTCTATTGTCAGGAAAACTGACAATACATGCTTATAAGAGGTTCAGATGCTGAGATAAATGGAGCTTTCTGAGCATCTAAATGGAATCAGATCCACAGGAGCAAAACAGTGACCAGTGATTCTACTTGTAACAGGTAGAACAGATAGAGAAAGGGCCCTGGGCTTCTGCTAGTTGAGTCTTTGCCACATTGCAAATGTATCCCTCCAAGTGACATCTTCAACAGCATTTTCTGCTCAAAAGAGTCCAGGGTAGCAAGAACACTGAGATGTGATGAAAAGCTGGGAAACACTTTTCTTGGCTTTAACTGATGGGTTTAGTCCTGCATTTTCATAAAAAGGAATGATTTTTGAGGGGAGGGAGAAGGGGATATTCATCAGATATTCCAAAATATTTCAAGGTTGTTCAGGTCGGTGGTAGGAGTTTTTTAAATGATTGGATGCTTTCTCAAGCGTGTACTTGTGAAGCTTCATCTATCATATGGTGGATTTTCTCTGGAAAGAAATATGTTGTCTCCTTACTCTTTGCTCATAAGGTAATTCAAGAATTCAGAATGTGATGAATTGCTTTTAGAGTGTAGCCAGATTGTGGCCTTGGGTCTGTGAGAGGAACAAAAATGGGGATGAGGAGAAATGTTAAGAGGCACTATAACTTCACAACCTTTACATGCTTCCAGGCAAAATGCAACAGCAAGCCCCAAGTAGTATGCACTGTGGGATACTATGTATACCCAAAGAAAAAATATTGGTGCAATAAGCACTCATCTACTCAAAACAACCTACTTATCAGAGATCAAAGCTTGCAGGTGCCTTAGGGATGGCAGAGTGTTGACTATGCCATCCCTCTGACTTCACTTCATGGGGTACCATAGGCTGTCAAGATTGGTGCAACAATGACAATCTTTCTTCCTATCTGTAGTGCTATCCAAAATATAGCCCGCAGAGTAGAACAATACTCCCCCAAATTAATACAAGTAAACCAAAAAAAACCCAACTCAGAATGAAAAAAAAAATCAACTAAAATTTAACTAAAAGAAAGGCCCTACTTCAAGAAATTCTTCTATCCTGGGAGAAGAATAGAGACAGCATGGAGACTACTTGACACTTGGCTATTGCTTCTGGTTTTATATGGAAGGTGCTCAGAAGCTACAGTGATAATTGGTAGTATATGGACCCTAAAAAGGGCATACCACAAGCAATGTGGAGAGCTCTACAGCCACACCTCATTTCTTGTGTGACATGCTTCTCTTTGTTTACGATTGGCTTACTACCTGCAAGGCTTTCCCACACACAAAATCAGTCTGGCTTAGCCAGATGAAGAAAGCCTTTTGTAGCCTTCAGGATCTGTCTTTCCCAGACCACAGTTTTCTGCTGAGTTCTATCCAAGGTATCACCTGCTACTCACTGTGTGCATCTATACATGCATTTACTGAGCAGTAACTTACTGCTCAGTAAGCAGTTTTCAAGCTGGCATCTACACATGCAGCCATTAAAGCTCAGTAATGCTGTGTGTGGACTGACTTGGGACTCATGTTAGTCCCAAGTCAGTCAACGCACACAGTGTTACTGTGCAGTAAGTAATCACCCACGTCAGCATAAGTCACCATAGTAACTACACAGTACAGGTAGATAAGCGTCTGTATTGTCTTGTAATTTTCAGTTACTGTGCAGTAACCTAAATTACTGCACAGTAAATATGCATTTGTAGATGCATCCAGGAAGCATGTGCATCTACACATGCACATGCTTACTGCACAGTAAACCTCACTAATAGAGAGTAAATTTGCTACCTGCAAATACAAGTAGTGAATTTACTTGCAATTACTAACTGTGCAGGCTCATGTAAATACCTGACCAGGAGCAAATCTACTTCTGGCTAGCCATCCACCAGGGGGTGGGAGATTGTTCCCTGCCCTGGGAGCTGCCTGCTGCTGGGGCAGGTTCTACCATTGGAGCCCAGGCAGGGAGTATGTCCCCCTGCCCCAGCAGCAGAGAGCTCCAAGCCCCCTGCTCTGAGACTACCACTGGGGAACAGGGACTGGGAGATCCTTATCCTTGGGAGCTCCCTGCTGGTGGGGGCTGGAGAGCCTGTTCTCCACCCAGCTCCATCATCATGAAGCTGAGCAGGGAACAAGCTCTCCAGCCCCCACCCTGCAATTGCAGATTGAGGGCTGGGAATTGTCCCAGTAACCCCAGCCAGATGCCTATCTAATCTCCTCTTGAACACCTCCAAGGTTGGGGAAACCACCACCTCCCTTGGAAGCCCATTCCATATTTTGGCAACCCTTACCATAAAGAATTTATTTCTTATGTCCAATCTAAATCTATTCTCCTTCAGTTTGTGGCCATTATTTCTGGTAACCCCAAGGGGCACCCTGGTAAACAGAGTGTCCCCTATTCCCTGCTGACCCACCCTGATGAGTCTGTAGGCAGCCACAAGATCACCTCTCAGCCTTCTCTTGCGGAGGCTGAAGAGATTCAGGTCCCTCAGTCTGTCTTCATAGAGTCTTACCTGCAGGCCCTCAACCATATGAGTAGCCCTCCTCTGACCCCTCTCAAGGTTGTCCACATCCCTCTTGAAGTGAGGTGCCCAAAACTGGATGCGGTACTCCAGCTGCAGCCTCACTAATGCTGCATAGAGGGGAATTATCACTTCCCTAGACCTGCTTGTGATGCACCTGCTGATGCAAGAAAGAGTGCGGTTAGCTTTGCTTATTACTTCATCACACTGGCAACTCACATTCATTTTTGCATCAACCAGGACTCCGAGATCTCTTTCCACTGTTGTGGTGCTCAGAGTGGTATCCCCAGTCTATAGGTGTGTTGGAGATTCTTTCTCCCCAGGTGCAGCACCTTGCATTTGTCCTTGTTAAATTGCATCCTATTCTAATCTGCTCACTTCCCCAGTCTGTCCAGATCTGCCTGGATTCGCTCCCTGCCCTCCAGTGTGTTTACTATACTCCATAGTTTAGTGTCATCTGCGAATTTGGACAAGATGCTTTCAACCCCTTCATCCAGATCGCTGATGAAGATATTAAACAGTACTGGTCCAAGGACAGAGCCTTGGGGGACACCACTGCCCACATCCCTCCAGGGAGAAACCAGTCCATCCACCACCACTCTCTGGGTGCATCCCATAGGCCAGTTTTTCACTCACCTTACTGTGAAAAAATCCACATCACAGCTACTCAGTTTGTGCATAAGAATTGGGTGCAACACTGTGTCAAAAACCTTTTTAAAATCCAGGTAAATAATATTGACATGTTTTGGCTGGATCTGTGATTTGGGGTGTTGTTACATGCTCCAATTTGGACATGTTAAATCTGGAATATTAAGCTCACTTAGCTTATCTCTTCCTGGCTTAATGCGCAGTCACTCCTGTTTTAAGCACATTAAATGCATAGGAAGGTTAATGTCTAACAACACACTTATTAGTTTTTATTTATATACTTTTTTTTTCAAATTATGTAATGATGCATTTTTCTATATGTATTACTCGAGAATCAGTTAATATAGCTGCCAATAGGCTGACTCTCTACGGTCTAGTTGTCTTGTAGGATAAAAGCAGGTCAGATACATTTAATATTTTAAAGAATATTTCCACTGTAACTATTGCTGATTTTTAGAGGAGAGTATAATATATTCATTGGTTAAAAGTGGGTTAAAATTACAGTCTAATTTACCATCACCTGGGTTGTCTGAAAAAGATGGTATTTAATGTATCTTAATTCAAATGAAAAATGGTTGAAAAGAAATGATGACAAAGTAGAGATATGCATTATTTTCTGAAGAATGGTAAATAAATTACATCTCTAGGGCCATGTCAAGATTCAGAGTTTCACTAGTTTAGTTTAATATATAATTTTAAACTGATTTAATCCAAAATACTGCACATAGTCTTACATTAAATATAAATGAAGCTAATTTTGGTTTAATGTAAGTCAATTACATTTAAACTAAAGCAAAATAAGCTACTTTTAAATAGATAAAAGTCTACACTAGGGTTCATCCTAGTGTAGATCTATGGATCTCTTGGTCTGAGTGAATCTTTTCATGTTTTGTTACTGTAGGAAAATCAGAGAATGCACTGTTCTCTTTGAGCCGTGAGGAATTACTTAACATAATTAATGGTGCATATTAAATAGGAAATGGATTAAGGAATCAGCACTTAACTATGTTCCTAGTGGCTATCACATGTAGATTTCTCTACGACAGTGATGTGAGAGGAGAAGCAAGACTTAAAGTTGGTGCCAACATCAAGAGAGCTAGGATCTTCATAGAAAGAGGTTAGAGTCTTTGCAAATGTAGCACTCAGGCACAGTTGGCCTGTTTTTATTGCCTTCAAGTCTCCAGCAAAGGAATGCAACCTTTCTGCTAGAGTTATGATGATAATATTTTAGGCAGTTTAACAGCTCAGACTTCTTTGCCTGTGTCTTTAAACTCTCCATGCTGCTTAGAGACTCAGTGAGCATGTGCAAGTGCCTATAATTCAATGGGACTAGAAAAAGATAGTACCCCAGGTTACACTTGATAAGAAGAGATGATGTGCTTCCAAAGTAATGCATTTGTTGGTGAGAAATGCAATAATTTTTGGCACCATGCAATGTTTTAGTGCCATCTGGTGACTCCCAAAAATGTTACACAGATATTTGCCAGCTTAAACAAATGTATCTTCACCAGAATTGGTATCATGAGTACCTGAACCAGAATCTCAGTCTGAGATGCTCAGAGTTACGTTCAGCCAGTTAGAGAGCAGAAGAATGTCACATGACCTCTACATCCCATCACAGCAGCTTGACTTTACAGCTCTGAATATATGGAGTAAACTACTGCTGAATAACATGCTCCCACAAAAGGTTTGACAGAATATTAAGAAAATGAGTACTTGTGCACAGACAAATCACAAGGGGGCGAAATGAGGCAAAATCTGCTGCATTAATAATCCATTATGAATTCTTCAACACCGTCTCGTTGGGACGCTGAAGGAAGATAAACATGGAAGAACAAAACATAGTAGTGAAAAAAGTCTCTCTTCCCCCACTGCCGAAACCCATAGGGAAACTATTCCCTTTGAAGTAAGATTTATTAAATAAGCTCTTATTATGTGTATATGATTTCTGTAGCAGTGAATACATTGAATAGCATAAATTAGCTACCAGCTCTTGGGTTTTTTTCCCATTAAATGAGCCCATTAAGATGAAATTCACCTTTGTTCAGCCCTAACCTTTGCTCGAGTCCTTTAAATTATGGTTTTACACTGGAAAAAAAGGCTGTAAAAATAGCTCCTTCTTACTCAGCAGACATAGCCCCTTTTTGGATTCCGAGACAAATCAGTTGACTTTAGTCACAATTTTTAGCTGCCTTTCATTTCTTTCAGCTCTGCATTCTCCATAAATCAAGAGAGAATGTTCTTGATTATGATCTTTCTTTTGCATCATCCAACGTATTATTATTTACTAAGTTCAAATCAGTAATTGCTATTGTCTTCATTTAAGTTACAACTGAAGGCTAACCTTGAAAATAATGGGGCTCGTACAAGTTATCTAGGGCATTTCATTTTATAGTTTTCATCTTCGTATTTTATGAGAAGACTTGTGAAACCTCTGTTTCTCTCTTGTGCCTTGAATTCTTTTTTAGAAAAATAACAGGCCCTTGAACCTTACTTCTGATGTTTTACAGTACTCCTAAACCTTTAAATTCTTCCTGCAGCAGAAATGATTCACTAGGATCTGTACTCAAAGACCTTTGAAGCCAATACAAAGGTTTCCATACCTTGTACTTGTACATGTGAGGTAGGGTCTCGCATTTTACAGTATTTCACATGTGCCCGGACTTTGAACCATCACCAGTTAACACGTGTTTTGCTGAACCCAAAAAAGCCAACAGCATAATGTGCAAGACATTGAACAACCTCTGTCGAGTCCGGGTTCAGTCCTTTGCTCTGTCATACCCTTCCTGTGTAAATACTTCATCTCTTTATGCTTTAGAGATGTTGTGTTACACTGGGGTAATAATATGGATGAGATAATAACATCAGTCTGTTTATATTGAAAGACGTTTGGGTAAATTGTGGCTTTTAGTAGGACCTAATGCAATGGGGCCCCAATCTCTGCTGGTGCACAAAGGTGAAATCCTATGCTACTATTAATATACTTCATCAGTCTCTTCAAGAGTTTTGAATGCTGTATTTTGATTGCTATTGCTGGAAAGAAGCACCTTCCACCATTGCTGACATCTCAGAGCCTGTCAAAATCTAAAGGCCAAATCTAGCTGACTGAGGAAAGTGCCAGGCTTAAAAATCAGTAATAACTATAAGACAGGGAAGAACAACCATCACCTTAATGCCAGGAGACAAAAAGGTATCCAAACCTCTGTATGGGAAGACAAGTTTAATCAGACGTGAGCAGTGACATGACTGGTGTGAAGATCTGCATGCACGTAGAGTTATGATGTGCTAATAAACAGAGCAGGAGACCTACGCAGACATGAGAATGATCTTTGCTGCACAACAACTGATGCATCCAGAACATCAAATAAAACATTTGATGGAACATGACAGGCACAAATAGTATCCAAATAGTCAATGTGTAGGACACATGGTTTCTAGCCAGCTGCAGCTGCGGTGGTAGCACACATTTTTTCACACAAGGTAGCTTGTAACTCTGTCAACTCTGTCAACAGCTTTTCGGTTCACTGGCATACCTGCCAGTCTACTCGCTATTCACATTGCTGAAGTGTTGGCTGTCTTTGTTGATATTTGCAACTCATCCAGTCATGTAAAGGATGGAGGCCTGAGATTAAAATGTAAAAATAAAAGGAAATACAATTTCTTCTTGATGTTGGGCCACCATTTAGTCAGACACCAGGTTCAAGTGACCTCTCTGAAAGTAGTGAATTTTTCCATAGAAAGCATGTTCTTAGATTTTTTTTTTCCAAATGAGCTGTCTATTGTTGAAGCAGTCAGGGTTTTCCATTTTGCTAGGCTGAACAAAATAATGAAGTACTGGAAATATTATCCATTTGAGACAGTTATGTCTTAATAAAGCAAGTCAAGATGACTACTATATTATATTTCCAAACATAATGGAACAGTGTAAAGAGATTTGTTTTCAACAGAATTTAATAATAGGACAAGCATGTAGTAAAAAATTTAAAAAAAACCCTGTATGCCTTCCAGAGCAAAAGTGCACAATGGAGTTGCTGTCTTATTGGGAGTGACAAAAGTTATATATAAAACCTAATAGTAGTTTATTAAAGGTGTTGTGAAGATAGATATTCTACAGATATGGTTCTAGGTTTTACACCAATAATCTTTAGAGCAATGAAAGTTGAAGTACTTCTGACAAGAAGATATGTATGAATTACCAGCAGGAGAGATATTAGGTAAGAAAAGAATGCACCATTTAGAAGTTATTCCATTGCATATGATAGCAGTCAAGAGAAAAAAAAAATATCAACTACTGCTAATGGTCCTAACAGAGATTCTTTATTCTCTGAAATAAAAAGTTTGAGCTGTACTAAAAGGCATTGCATTTATATAACATATTTTCTAATGGAAGTAACTAATTTTGCTCTAGGTACAGGTGCTAGAAAAATAGCAGCTAGATCTCCTTGCGAACATGTTCACTAATATAAATGGGAAGGAACGGGTCCTGTTAGCATAATGATATATCACTTGGAGATACCTTCTCTAGCCCCAGAACATGGAGCATGGACAGTGCCTGGGTAGAATTACACAAGGGAACCCCCTCTACACAACATAGTATGGTGATGTATATCGCCCTACATCTTCTGCCATGGTACTGAAGGTCCATCACAGAGAAGAAACATTGCATCCAGAAAGCAGGCATGGTTCACAGCAACAACCAAGACTGCAATAAGTTAGGCCATAGCAGCTGCTGATGGTGATAAAGAAAACATGTCTCCCTCTTGACTGAGCACCCATGTATACTGTTAGACCCCGACTCCATGCGGCCCCCAACAACTAGGGAGATGACGGTCCAATTGCTCATGGACCCTGGTACTCATTAGCCAGAGCAAGCAGGGAGCAAACACGAGCACACATTGCTCACAACAACTTTATTCAGAATGGAGACAGCTTTGTGCGAGCTCCCACACAGACACCCAGTCTATGAACATGGGGAGCAGCAATTGAATGATAGTTTTTTCCCACATTTATACACTTTGGTTTATGCTCATTACCATTCATTCTACCCTTGCCCCCTCCTATGTTCCACCCATTTCTCCTCCCATCTCAAGCTCCATCTCTGTTTACTGTTTGCTTCATTAGCATGGAATTGTCTATGCATTTTACTCATTTACATGTCTTTTTGCTATGAGTGCATGTCTAAGACATTGACTTCTCTTCTTTGGTCAATGGGCAGACTTTGATCAAAACCTGGAAGCTTCTGGAAGCTTCTTCACCAATCACCATTCACCTTTTTTGCAGATGTTCATTTCAGATTCTGTTACCAATTACGTGTTGTTTTTCATATTCCAGTCTGTTTTTCTGTCTCATGTTGTACCATCTTCCACATTTCTAAAACATCACCCTATTCACAGCACGCAGGCTCACACAGATTCACTTGCTGCTTTTTCCTCAGAAAATGGTTGATACAGTTAAGATGGTTACTTAGCATAAGCAAATGGCTGGCTTAGAAATCATTCTGCCTTGTGGTCAGCAGCTCGGCTAGGCCACAGGTTAAAGCCTTAATTCAGCTGTAGATTCAATGCTCCCTGAAAATCCACATAGTGTTACCCTAACATATACATACTAGCCAGCTTGGATATGGATAACTGTATGGTTACATCAGCATAAAGCTTAGCTGGTTGTAAAGTCCAACCCCAGGGCTGGGGAAACAGATGGGCAACCTGGCCATAATGGCTTCCCAGCCTGCTAGGACAGCACTGCTACCAGTATCTGAGCTAGCTCATTTAAAACTTAAAGTGGCAGATAAAGAGCAGAACCTCATTCCTCTGATCTGGCGTAGGAGCTTTCCAGGGACTCATGGGAAAAAGCAGGAAGATGGGAATGGGCATTAGGAAGCAAAGTGGGGTGTTAGCACTAGGCCGTTCTAATCCCAAGCAAAGGAGAAAGGATGAGATCAAAGCATTGGAGAGTCTCAATTAGTGCTGGTGAAGTGCTTTGCAATCACTGTCCATAAGACACTGCAAACGCAAGCAGTTAGTACTGACAAAGGGAAAATAATGGTGTACAAGTAGCAGCATGACCACAACGGAATATATGACCACAATGCGATTCCAGTGTATATTTATTGTTGACCTTCTTTTTATGCGTTCCTCTTATAGTCTTGAATTATATGATTTAGTTGTCATTCCCTGCCCCCCCTCCCCCTCCTTGTCTTGGTGTATTTTAAAAAACAGTTTGGATTAATTTATAATAATTTCATTTTTTGTTCCCAGAATTATCTTTTTCTGAGTTATCTATTACAAATAAACTTAAAAAAACCTACTTTCTCTGGCACCTGCAGACCTTTTCCTGATTATTCTTCTTCCGATGCTTCGGCATGTTGAGTTTGTCAGACTAGCGTTGACCCCTCCTTGGGTGCTGAGAAACTTCCCATGCTATATGGATGCTCATTAGTACTCAGACCTAGCCCTATTATACTTGCTGTATTTGAAAGTTTCTGTTGATAATGATCTTGATGGTGTCAGCATGGCAGTTCCTGTTTTACTAGGTTTTTTTTATACTCTCATACTCCCCGACATTCTGTGAAAAGACTCCATTTAATGAGATATTCCTAGACTTAGAAGCTGGGGAAATAGGAGGGGGAGGACAATGATATTAATAAAGCTGCCAGTACTATATAAGAACATCTTACCAGTGATCTATGTTTTTATGATATAAAGCACGGTGTTAATTCTGTCCTTGACATGTGGCTTGTACAGTGTTACCAGCACTGCGCCTAACTGTCCAACTGTCTTTGGATGGTTTCACATACTCTATTAGTTCCAATGATATTGAACTTACTTTCTTATCCCATTCCCAGGGTGGACTCTGTCCCCTCCTCAGTTATATTTGCTAGTATCAAGTGCTGTTTAGGCATGTGTCTAAACACACCCAACACTGTAGTCTGGCACAGAAGTATTCCTTAAAAAATATTGGCTCATTGTGGGTTTTTAAAGAAGCCACAGCTGTTCAGGGAAAAAGCTGCAATATCCATCAATTGCATGGTGACACTTTTGACTCTCCACCATTTTGGTGGCCATGAGAAATGCCCTGAAAATGAGGCAAAGAATGATAGAATCGTATGACATAGCTGAAGTGTAGATTGCAAAGGGATTCAAAGGTGCAAAAACCAGGAGGGATTAGACCTGATGTGAGGAGTTTATGGGTAGTAGAATATGAGCACCTCGCAGCCAGATTGTGCCCTCACAATAACAGTGGTCAGTAGGACTGAATTGTTATCTCTATTGTACAGATGCAAAACTGTGGCACATAGAGGATAGGTGACTTGCCCCAGTGCACATAAAAAGGTAGTGGCAGAGCACATCTCCCAAATCCTAGGTGAATAGGTAATCTCATATGGCACATCCAGATGTGCATGGGCATTTGGTTCCCTGGGGACGAGAAGCAGCGGCGCACCTTGTGCCACAGTTACTTGTCCCCGGGGGATGCCCATGACACGTGCCCCTGGGGGCCTCCTGGGGCTGCAACTACGGTGATCCTGCCTGGTGGAGCCTAGCCAGAAGCCACAGCACAGCTTCGAGTAATCTGGCTCCACTTTTTAGCAGCACATGCTTCCTGAGCATGTGCTATTTTGGGTTTTTTTTCTGCAGTTTTTTTTAACCTCTGGATATCCAGGGGTTGAAAAAAAACATGTAAAAAACAAAACAAAAACCGAGCAGTGCACTCTCTTGCAGCATGAAGAACACTGGACTGTGCAGTATGTGGCTCTGCAAACGTGTTTGCAGCACCACATACCTCACGCCCATGCTTGTCTGCATGAGCCCAAAGTGTCTATGCATAATTATTTGCATACAGGTGCAAACACAGATTTTCCACTACCAGGGCTTTGAATCCAGGACTTTTGGCATTAACTATAGTTAATATATATGTAATATATATAGCTAATAGTCTAGGCCAGGGGTGCTCAACCTCCAGCCCAGAGGCCAAATGAGGCCCCCGGAGACATAGTTATCCAGCCAGCAGGGTTCCCCACAGCTTGGGAAATTTGCAGGAGGGGAGCAGTGGCAGTAAATACAGCCCCCCCCCCCTGCTGCCAAATTCCCAAACACCGAGGCCCATATAACAGGTTGGGGCCAGGTCATGCCCCTTCCCCTCCTCCCATGGCTGGATGAAGTGAGGCTATGCCCCTTCCCTAGCCTGTATGGGGCCTTGCTGGGCTGGGTTGGGGCCTGCTCAAGTGCTTCCTCGCCCTTCCCAGGGCCTGGTCAAGACCCCTTCCCCCTTGGGGCCAGGTTGGGGCTGGGCCATGCTGCATGCCTCCCCCTGTGGGGATGTCCCCAGCCTCCCTCTGTGCTGCCAGATGGAGCCCTGCCATGATTGCCCTGTGCTGGATCAGAAACATCATCCGGGACCATCCAGCCCATGGGCAGCCTGGGCACTGCCCATCCAGCCCACCAGCCAAAAAAGGTTGAGCTCCACTGATCTAGGCCTTACACTTTGACAGCAGCATAGACTTGGTTGGGAAATTATCTTTTTCCTGTTAAACATTTAGTAAAAAAAAAACCCCATGTTTAAAAATGTCAGTTCTTTCATTGACATATTTCAAAATGTTTGTTTAAAAAGCTAAAGTTCCTCTAAATGAAAGGGAGGGGGAAAGTTTGCCAGTAGTTTTTTGTTTTGTTTTTTTTCCAATCAAAAACAGAAGAAAATGTCTATACAATGGATCCTTTTCCTGAAAAAGTCCCATACTGTCAAGAAAGTTTGAACAGGATTTTTTTTCCCACCGCCTTTATTGTGAAACTTTTATTACTCCTGGTGCTGCAAAGTGCAGATACAAAGGACACAGCTTGACGTCCAGATTCCAGGTGGGATCTGCACTAGTAGCAGTTAGAAAAATAATTGCTTTACCTTGTAAACTGAGCAAATCAGATCTGGAGTCATTGGGAGAGAATAAATATGGAACCCTGTGATCTCATTTGTACAGAGTCACTTTTCATTTATACAGCTGTCCTTTAAGAAGTCACTTGAGAAACAAGTGTAGGCACAGCCACCTTGTAGCCTGGAAATTAAGGGTGATTAAGAATCTTCAATTAAAACCCAGTTTAATTAGGGGACAGTGTGAAGTCACAGCCAGGCCAGTTCCAAGGTGTTTCCTTGCGTGCAGATGGTGAAGTGCCAAACAGAATCAAAAGAGAATTTAATTACAAGATCAGAAAAGTCAAGCAGCGTGGAGAAAACAGAGCGCTATGAAGGAGGATAGTGTGTTACATAACATGAAAAACAAAATTGCATCTTAGCTGCTCCCGAAGGATGGTGGGACCATTAGGAGATGGTATTAAATATGTACGATGTGGTTTTAGTTCAGAGAGTTTTATTAAACTGTGTATAATATGCAAGTCGGTGCATAGATTTATTTCTCTATCTGTAAAAATAGCTAGGTAGCTCAAGCGAAGTTCCAGACCTAAATGTTCCTAAGTTTGAAGGTGACTCAGATCTATTTAATTTTCAAACAAGTACTTCCCTGTTTTCTCTGTGCTTGTATTGCGTCCTCAGACTCATATACTAAACTAGTATTGTGTCCTCAGACTCAGAAACTAAACTATATAGTGTCCTTTTTATGATGCCTAACAAAGACTTCACAAGAGCTGACCACAGTTGTCTCCCTGTTTACCTGTACTCCCCTCGTGTGTCTATATCCACTTTTTGCTCATCTATGTTAGACTGTGAGGTCCCTTTTTTCACTGTGGGTTCGTACAGTCCTTAGTACAGTGGTTTGCTGGTCCATCAGCAGGGTTCCTGAACGCTCGTGAAATACAATTTATTATTTCTATTCTTGCTGTGATGGTAATGTGAATCTTTATTTTGAGGTTTAATATATATCCTCAGAGCTCTGGTTATCCATTAACTTATTTTAGAAGAGTCTGTATAAAACACCTATTGTTTCAACACACAGGCCAACATGTACAAATGATAATTAACCTTCCTAACATGGATTAATGAAGAGAGGCATTTAAAATAGTTAGGGACCCAGATAGTAAGGCGTTGCACAAACCCATCAACACAGAGATGAAGGGATACCAGCACATACCATGAAAGAGTGGTCAGAGTGGGGAAAAGATAGAGAAGGTCTCTGTAAAGAAAAGTCCCACGCCTCCAAATCAATCATGAAAATCAGTGGAACAGAACAAAGAAAATTGAGGCCAATATCAATCCTTAGTTGAATATAAATTGAGAAATGTACTTAAATACATCAGGGAGTAATAGCTGGGGTGGGAGAACTATATCAGGTGAAAGACAATGTTGGCACAAGAACAAGTGGATGTAAATTACTCAGGGATACATCTAGTCTGGAAATTAAAAGAAGGTTTCCAACCATAAGAGCAATGAGGTTCTGGAAAAGCCTTTGGATGCAAATACTTCAGGGGCAAAAAAATAAATAAATAAAAGAACTTGGCTATTTTTACGGGGGAGCTTTATAAATATATGGACGAGACTAAATGATACAGGTGCCTGGGTAGCAGGCACTGGACTTGATAACCAAGATAGTCCTTTCCAGCTATATCTGCTATGCTGCTATTTAGTACGTCAGGTATGTTAAGAAAAGTATTGATCATATTCCATTGTAGTCACATGCCTTTTTTGACTTATTGGGGATAGAGTTAAGGTAGCGGTTCACATGCAAGAGGTTATCCAGTACTGAAAGCTAATTTTAATTGAGTTGTAATTAACATATCTGCTTTCCTAAGGGTTCTCCAGCTTGAATTGAATTGGTACTTTTATGCTTATTGATTTATATATTAATAAAAGAAAGTCCAATGTCAGTTTTGCTTAGTGATTCTTTAAGGATTTGTTTAGTGTCTTAACCAAAAATCAATGTGAGAAAAAAAAAAAACATGGCAGAAGCACAGATTTGAAAGTGATCTCCAGCACGATTACCATAAATCAAAATGAGGTTACCTTGCTGTATGAATTTCTATTGGCTTCCAAAGAAAGACTGCTGATAATTATATCCAATAGTAGTGTCCCCTCATATTGTGTTCTTCCCAATTCCCAGTCTGTCCTGTTCTCCTGATATTGCCTTTGTACAATGTGGGGCTGGTGCCATTAGGCATAAAAACGTTTCTGAGTTTGGACTATGCATGCAAGAGTGAATATGAGGGTCATGATCAGGAGTATCCCAGACCACAGTGTATCTTAGGTGACTTGTCCAAAATGAATCTAGCTCAGTCCTTGTCAAAGCTCTTCATCACTAGCCTAAAAAGAGCAGGCAGCAAAGAGAACAGAATGAGAACATAGTTCTTCCTTTCCTCAGCTCTTTCATATTGTGATGGACTGGACAGACAATTGAGCTTCCAGGCCATTGATGTAAGTGATACCAGATAGCTTTTATGTCAGTGAGACAAACCACACTTGTCATATGCTGGTATGATTCACTCTGTACCAACTCATAAAGGTTACCTAGCAAAAATCTTCATTTCTAGTAATGATTTACAATCCAGAAAGAATTGACTGTCAGACCTCACTGTGTGCGTGCAGTGTTGCCAGTTGTGAAGGGGGACATCTTTTTACTTGTACATGGAACAAAACCGATGTAAAGGGAGTAAGAGAGAATAAAGTTGGAAACTTCATGGTGCCCATTTTTTTCGAATTCACCTTTAAACATAAAACCGCATTTAAATCGTTAGATATGGATAACGATGGATTCAAAGATATCTTTTTGTGGTTAGGACACCGTGCTAAAATTAGGAAAAAGGAGAGAACAAAAATTCTCCATCAAGACAATTTTTTGGAAAATTGGGTTTTTGACAACATGACTTTGTTCATAGAAAGTAAGATAGTATAGGCTTAATCGTGCCTATGTGGTTTGGCTTCAGGGTGTCACAAATCAGCCCCTGAGACCATTTTTCTGTATTAGAAATATACCATTTGGGGGTTTCAGCTAGTTTTCATTTCTGGAAAACTCTGTTTGTGGATATGGTCTTCACTCGTCTCTACAGACCAAGTGTCAGCCGCTGTGCTACATGGGTGTCCAAAGGTTCTGTTTGTACCATAACTACATAGTTGGTACAAAATGTATATGGTGCATATACTGTAATTGGTACATACAGATGTAACTATACACAGTTGGTACAAAATTTATATGTTGCATGTACTGTTATCTGGCCATTTTTTCCTCTTCCCTTTCCATTCCCTGCCTTTCTCTTGCTTTCTGCATTCTGTTCTCTGATGCAAATAACAGTCTGCTCGAGAGCTGGCCTAGCTGCTAGTCTGGGAGTCTGAGACTAGCCTGGCTGAGTCTGGGAAAATGTTTTGGGGTATTTGACTTGTTTTGCAAGGTACTGTGTTTCCTCCTCTCTCTCCTATAATTCCCTTTATGTATAAGGAAAAAAACTATTGGCATTTCTGCCCTATATTTCAGATATTGCCCTTGTCAAATAAGTTGTGCTCCTGTATACCTTTTTTGTTCATTAGGAACAGAAATCCCTGATATGTCAAGCTCTCAGAAGGAAGCAGCATGGTGAGGCAGAACCAGAATAAATCCTAGACCTCAGAGAGCTGGATCTGGAGTGGGTCTGCAGTGGTTAACTACTCAAGAGTATTTTTATTTTCCTTCAACACATTGCAGAAAGCAGGGAGTCTGGAGCAAAAGCAGTACAGGCATTAATTTGGAAGGACCCTTGAGCCACTCTTGATACAGCAACTAGTCAGGGCCCAGGCCAGTGTTTCCATTCAGTTACTGAGATTTAAAGGGTAGTGTGAGGGAGGGAAATGTTCTGAGAGAGCCCTTTGGTGAAGTATGCTTGACTTAGCTAGATTTCCTCATGGGTTGCCATCGTGGGAGCTTGGCCACATCTCAGAAGTGTGTAGTACCAACATCACTGCACTCATTCAGCTCTTCTGCTCGATATGGAGAAGCCGTGGGTGTTGCTTTCAACCGCAAGTGAAGTGTGGACAGTTAATTTCTGTACTTCCAATCCACACTGTGACAAGAGCCATATTTGACCTAGGGCAGCATGAACACCAATAATCAGTTTGGATTTTTATTTATTTATTTACACCAAGAGACTAGCCTCTCCGGTACCATTATCACTCAGGTAGTACTGATGATGAAGAAATCTCTCCCTCTCCCCCTCTAGTTACTACTTTTTTCATGTTTTTTCTCCTGCCCCTCAGTTAAGCTACAGTAGCCAAGTAAAAACTAATGGAAACAAGTGTCTGATACCATGGACGTGCTTGTAACTTTTGAGAGCTGTAAAGTTAAACCTAGGGCAGTGTGGAAAGCTAATTGATCTCTGGAGCTCCTGGATGACAAATAGGGCACAGCTTTGGTCCTTCAAGAGAGAGGAGAGGAGCTGGCACATATAGATTTGCTGCCTAGCAACAGGACATGTGCTCTCTCTGAACCAGAGAGCACTTTCCATAAAATCATAGATGCTGGAGATGGGAAATACATCTCAGCTCACCCGATCCTTTCCCTGAGCTCATAGGAGCAGTCTTCACAGTGCATCTCCGTGGTCTGTTTAAAATAGTCTCAAACCATGATACTCTCACTGCTTTTTCAGGTGTGGCAATTCTACTCAGTGCTGGGACATTTTTCAGCCCACGTGTTCTTTAACCTCTGCTTTAGGCAGAGGTTTAGGCTCTTAGATGAAGTCAGATTTATAACTCTTGGAGGAAAACTTCCAAAGTTTCTATGTTACTTAGAAGCCTAAGGGTCAGATTCAAATTGGTTCCAGAGGTGCCTACACTTAGGCACTGGAATGCCTAAAGTAGCTTGATTTTAATTTGACCCATTTTAGGTGCCTAGGATCCTATACAATCTGTAGAGAGATTTAGGGATCTGCACACTCTCTCTGTATAGAGAATGGGGAGAGGTAAGTGCCTCCAAAGGATAATTCAGGAAGCTCAGAAGGGCCTGAAGAGAGCCAATTGGAAAGACAAAAGCAAAGGGTGCATCTAAACTTCACTTCTCTTGGGAGCTCAGGCATCTGATTTAACACAACATCTCAGAGGCCTTCGTTCACCTGCAGTTCAGAGACCCTAATCCTGCTTTGGAGAACAGGCTTCTGTGGTTGTGATATCTATCTTTTACCCTGTGGATACAGTGTTCAATGAAAACAGGCATATGTGAGTGAGAAGAACTAAATAATGAACTTCATTGTGGAGCAGTAGCAACCCTAGCAGACCCTTGGTCTCTCTCTAACTAACTACTATCTAACTGAGGGACTATCTATCAATTCCCAACTCTTCTAAATTAGAGAGTATCTCTAAATTATAACAGTTCTTAGGGCTGTGCGAAATTTTCCCGAATGTTTAGTTTCGAAGCTGTGTCGATGCATTTTGAGCTCGGAACAGCGAAGTCAAAATGAAACAAAAAGCTTTGAAACAGCTTTGAAACAAATGACAGCACTCGAAACATTTAGAAAGTTTCAAACATTTCAAGTTTCAAAGAAGCCCAGTGGTGGGAGGCAGGGGAGAGCCAGGGCCACGCTTCGACTGACTCCGCAGCCCCATGGAGCTCAGCCTGGCGGCGGGAGGCAGAGTACAGCAAAACATGCAATACTTGCCAGCAGCACCAGTCTCCTGTCATCTGGCACACAGATCCAGGGGCCACACCGTCAGGAGCTGCTGCAGGGCTGTGCCGGACTCCTTCTGGGGGTGCTGGCCCCCAGATCTGCACTGGATGACAGAAGACTGCTGCTGCTGGCTGGGGCCAGTCTTTCAAAGTGCTGAGTGCAGGCTGTGCCCAGTGCCAGTCCCAAGCTGCAGCAGCTGCCTCCTGTCATCTGGCACAGATCCAGGGGCCTGCACCCCCAGGAGGAGTCCAGCACAGCCCCACAGCCCTCCTGGCAGTGCGGGCCCTGGATCTGCGCTGGATGACAGAAGGCTGGCAATGCTGGCAAGTGTCACGTGTTTTGCTTTTTTGAAGTTTGAGGTGCAGTTTCTGATACACCTCTGTACCTATCTCCTTGAGGGTTTCATGCCCTCAGTAGGGGCTATCGTCCCTGCAATTTTCATACAAATCAGGCATGAAATGACAAAGTTTTAGGCATTTTCATGATTCCCCATTATAGCCTATGGGCGAAATGTCAAACTACATTGACACAGCGAAACAGTTTTGACAAAACGAAACAGGACAGTGCTTCAAAATGAAACAAAATGACAAAACAAAATGCTGTTCCTTTGAAACGGCAAAATGGATGTTGAAACAAAATGGTGGTGTTTTGCACAGCTCTAACATTTATTACTGCATCTTCCTTCTTAACAATAACTATGAAAATCAATTAACATCGAAATCCATTAATGCCCATCTAAAGAGAAGAGGTTACTAGTACATCACTCAGAAGTTAGTCTTTTCCGCTCACTTTCTTATTTTCCCTATTCTGCAGCTCTTTAACAATCCTCTGTGAGTCTTTCAGGGGGTTTCACTGTTTACAGTTTCTCATTTGTTTTTGGTGAGTAGCTTTTCCTCCACATCTTGATATATTTGAGTCCTTGTACTGGGAAGGTGCTCTTCATGACTCCTGTATATGTTGGGCCAAGAATGCAACATTCAGGGGCCTAGAAAGGGATTAAGAAAGAAGGTTTGGCACTTATCTGGGAAAGGAGAGCCCTGGATTCTGCTACTTGGGTTGCTTTTTTTCTTAATTAAGAACTGTCTAATGTAAAGTGCATAAAGAGCCTTGGAACAGCTCTTTCCTCTCCTCGCACATGGTTGTACAATAACCACATAACTTTGAGCCTTGTTGTTCTTGAGCTGAATTTAATGATGTTGATATGAGTCACATATGAACTAGGTATGTTTGGTGGGCGGTTCCTCTGTGGGGAGTTAGAGAGAGTTTAAGCACTCCCCCATAACCCCATCACCAATATCAATTGTGGCGGAGCTTAGCCAGTAGATAGGCGCTCAGATATTTCAACTGGACAGCTTCTGAATAGGGCTTTGTGAAGCTTTGGGTCATGATTTGATTCAGAGGAGATTTGGCCTGATTCCATGGCCGAATCTCCGAATCGAATCAGGGGCAAACTTAAAAGGTCTGAACTGATTCAAACCTCTCTGAATCAATTTGGAAAAGATTTGGAGAGCTTCAATGATTTGGGCAGCCCCCGCTGCTGCAGCAGGGAGCTGGACCCAGACTCTGAGCTGGTAAGTAGGGGGCAGGGGAGCGGAGGTTGGAGGAGGGGGGGAAGGAAACCATGGGGGGGGGCTGTGACAGGCCTCATTTCCTGCCTCCTCCCCCAGCCCCCCAACCCCTACCTGTTCCTCCAGAGGCTCCCTGCCCCCCCATGGCTGCGCCACCCAGCCCCAGCTCCTGGTGCTTTTAAAAAAAGACCCACCCACTGGCTGTTGCCTTCCGGTCCCCACTGCCCCAGGCTGCATGGAGGGCTCTCCATGAGTCCCCTGACCCCCACCCACTCCCCCAGCCCTCCCATGGCTGCCCCTCCCGCCCCAGCTCCAGCCCATTAAGAAAAAACAAAAAACAAAAAAGCCCCGCACTCACTAGCTCCTGCAGTGGCCTCGGGGCTTCTGAGGCCTTGTGACAGAGCCCCCCATGCAGCATGGGACAGTGGGGGGCAGTGGGAATCACTCCTGGCACCAGGCAGGAGCCAGTGAGTGTTGAGTTTTTTTCCCCCAAACAGTCAGGAGCTGGGGCGGGCAGGGCAGCCATTGCTGGGGCTGGGAGAGCGGGTGGGGGATGGGCCTGGGTGATTTGGCAACAGTCAAATTTCCAAATCAGATTTGGCCGAATTGATTCAGTACGGTGATTCGAATCACCAAACTGAATCACTGTCCCTCAAATTGGCCGCATCCGAATCTGAAGCACATACAGACCTACTTCTGAACCCGCACTGACACCCGAACACAGGCCCAGGGGAGCTTTGCAGTCTAAAGTGGCGGTGTGAAATGATTTTAGGGACAGAATGCATTTTGGGCTCCTAGCACAATGACAAATTGATTTTTTCTTTGGGACTTAGGGGGTTAAAATCTGCCAAAGTCCTATTTAGCCACCAGGAGAACGAATTTGAATCTGGCCTTATGTTTTTTCCACTGCATTTGAAAACTCCTTCAAGGCTTTTCAAAAGAGCAGCTTTTCAGCATATGATTTCCCACTGCTCAGTGCATGACCCATTCTGGTGAAAACCCAGGCTCCTTTCTCTGAAACTGTAGTTACCTTGGTT
The DNA here is from genome assembly GCF_000455745.1 of Alligator sinensis. NCBI lineage: Eukaryota > Metazoa > Chordata > Crocodylia > Alligatoridae > Alligator > Alligator sinensis. The sequence goes on along the minus strand of NW_005842989.1, from coordinate 60,843 downwards.
CTTGGCAGTGTGAGGCTGAAGCCATGGTAGACAAAATAGACTGAACGCGGGAACGGATTTGTCCCTGGGTGTTTAAAACTGTGTCCTCTGTCAAAACTGCCATTGCAAAAGGGCAGTGTGATCCTTCATCTTTTCTTCTTATCAAATGGGATCAAATCAATGTGCATCCCTGCTGTGGGCAACTAAACAAATGCAAGAAAAGGGACAACACCTTTTTTCTCTTACTGAAGAGAGCAGGATGCAGACCAATGTCTTGAAGTTGCAGCAAAGTAGTTTAGGCTGGATATTAGGAAAAAACGATGCTGTTAAAACAGTGAGGCAGTGGACTAGACTGCCCAGGGGAGGTGTCTATTCCACATCTGTCACTGGAGGCATTCAAGAAGAGTTTGGACAGGTATTGGTCAGGCGTGATCTAGGAGCAGCTATGTCTATGCTCTACCCTGTGTATGCCCCGTGCTTCTGGGCTTTGCTGGTTCCCGCATGGGGCTGGGAAGGAATTGTTTTCCTCTCCTGCTGCTACATTTGTCAGGGCTAGTTTTTTTGCCTTCCTTAGGAGCATCTGGGTTTGGCTGCAGCCAAGGTTGGGGATTTTGATTGGCGTCTGCCAATGCTTCAGGCTAGAGGGTTTGCCCCTCCACTCAGAATCAGACCAATCCCTGTATTTGGAGTCAGGAAGAAATTTTACCCCATGGGGAGATTGGTTTTTGCGTTCCTCTGTATCAGGGGGTGGGGCCTTCTTTCTTCAACCTTTCAAATGTATTTTAACAATTTTTGCAGCAGCAGGTCATTGGCTGCTGCTATCGCCCTGTTTACCTGTGGCAGGTTATGGTGTTATGTCTTGTGGTTGTGTTGGGGTCGACCGTGCAGTTTTATTAGTAAGTTAGGCAATAGCTTCATACAGGACTGTTTGGATAGAGATGAGCCTGCCTCAGGCAGATGACCTCTAGAGGTCCCTTCCAGCCCTGCTTTTCTACAATTCTATGAAAAGAAATCATTGCAAAAGGGTAGTGTGATCCCTTACCTGTTTTTGTTTTTTGTGGGGGTTTTTTGCTTATAAAACGGGATCAAATTGTTCCAGCGTGCATCCCTACTGAGAGGCACCTGAATAACTGATCTGACTTTCAGAGGTGCTCCGTACGTGAGGTATCCGTTGACTTTAAGGGCTGTGCCATCCATTAAGGCCAAAGCTGAACTAGACCAGAATCTCTGCACCAGCCTACAGCACTATCTCAGATCTTTCTGCTGCCTTTGAATCTCTCAGTGTAATGATTTGCTACATCAAACAAACTTTGGAGTTCAATGTCTTTCCTTATCTCTGCTCCTCAAGCTCAGCAATTCAGTTGGTTCTAGTTTTAGGATTCTCCTGTCCTTCCCCTGCGCTTAGTTCTGTTTCTCACCCTGTTACCCAATTAGCACCTTATTAACTACACCAGAGCAGTCTCTTTTCTCTGAGCAGCAGTACATCACATCCTCTTATTTATATTGGCAGCCATACCGCCTCGTTTTGTAGGCATAGAGGTCAGTGGGAACACACTGGTACTTAATGTTAAGAAAGTGCATAAGATGTCTTAGGTGATCCGAGGGAGGGACGTGGACCAGAGGTCCCTTCCAGCCTTATTTTCTATGATTCTATGCCCTGAAGAAGGGCATTTTGCATCAAAAGTTTGTCTAACATCTCTTATAAGTATTTAGCTGGTCCAGTAAATACTTACACTGGATAAGGTATTACCCAACAAATCCTGCTGCTTGTATGTTTCCTGGACTATCACAGCTACAGCAACACTTTGTCTAGCATTAAAAACATAGGATATTCTGCTGGTGACAGAAATGACAAAGCTTGACTCATTTACCCCAACTGAGGAGCTGTTCAATTTTGTGCCAGGAACTACCTTTTAATAATTCCATATGAAGTTGGTTTCTAACTTTTTACAAGAGAAACTGTGGTCCAAAGGCTTTATTCTCACTAATGAGGTACTCACAGAATTGAGGATTCCTGAGACATGCCTGAACTACCAAGATGCAGAACAATATGGCAAGTGCTAGATGCATACTTCAGTACAAGTACTGTACAGTTCAGTACAGTACAGGTGAACCGGCTTTCATTATTTAAAATCTAAGATTGTGATCTCATCTACTTTCCTGTGTTGAATTATGCCAGTACTTGCATAAAAAGTACACTTTGCAAGTAAGTACACTCACCATGAAAACTCAAGCTTGTTAGGAAAGGCTGCTGGTCTCTCCAAGCTGGTAGTCTTGTCTTTACATGAGGAATGACTGGATGAGGTGGTGTACAGCAGTGCCGTCTTGTCTGCTCCGATTAAGAAGTTAACTTTAACTTAGATTCTCTCTCCTATTGCATGGGTGCTCAGAAAAAAACAGCTATAAGAATGACTACTTGAATAGGTGACACAGGGAAAAAGTATGTTTGGGAAAGTGAATCAAAATGGTCAAGAAGAGATTTGTTAGGGCAGAATGCAGCTATAGCTGGGTATGTGGTTTAAGAAGTAATATATATGCTTGCGTGGATATGCTATACACAAACACTGAATAACTATGCAGTAACACAAACACTGAATAGCTATGCTGTAACATTAAGAGTATATGCCTTAGCGCATATATAAAGATTTTTTAAAAACCTCAAAGTTATTTAGGACTACAGGTCCCATTGATTATATCCATCAATCTTTGGCAATCCCCCACAGTAGAGGATGATTGTTTTCCATGGTTGTCTTATCTGCAGGTGCATCACACATGTGCTGGACTGCGCAGCTGTTACTATGCAGTTACTTCAGCAAGCACTAAATGACTGCGCAGAAAGTGGCGCTACTGCACAGCGCTGATATCACATGGGTTTTTTCCCATATTAATGAGCAGTAGCATCGGTGTCACAGTTCATGCCCACCAACACTACATCGCTGTAGCAATGACATACAGTGACGTAGCTCATCGCTATGGCGATGTACTGTCTTGTATAGACATGTCCTGTGTATCTGAAGATGGCTGATGAGGCCTATCCGGGATTGCCTAACTACTGCAACTCTAACGTGTGTTCCCGTGTCGGGTGGGTGGCGCTGGATTCTTGATTTGGTCCACGACACCACTGTTCCTGCTGCTCCTGCTTTTCCATCTCCTGATGTTGTTGTGAGGTTTCAGAGAACTGAGATCCCACCTTGGCCAAGCTGGGAGAATAAAACTTGCTTCAGGAGTCTGGAGTCAGACATTTGGATGACATGGCTGGCCCAGAGAAGTTGAAGATGATCACAGCTATCAATATATAAAATAGTATATTTTATACTATTTTATATATAATATATATATATAATATCACACATTCTCTCTCTCTCTCATGTGTCTTGGTAATGTAATAAAAAATTATTATTTGAATGTTAATGTGTGTTGGCATTCATCAGCTTCTCTCTAAGGTACAGCAGTATGCAAGCTGAAATATCTAAAAGATAGAGGAAAGTACCTACTGCTCATGAAGAGACTCTATGACCTAATAAGTCTTTTTCATCTGTGACATTTATGCTTTTAATTACTGCCTTAGTAAGGAGAGCATATGCTGATGCACATGTTGGCTGTGGCCAATGGGGAAAAGAAGACCCTATGACTGGATATTTTAGAGCTATGTTATTAAGCTAGAAATAAAATCACTAAGATCTCATTGTGTCCTCAATCAAAAAGGAAATGATGGGGGAAATTCCAAATTTGCACACCTTCATTACCAACCAGTCAGGAGGGCCTGATTCCTCTCTTCTTTACATTAGACTAAATAAGGATACATAAGAATAAATAAATAAACAAACCCAATTTGAATCATAAAGAACTCTATCCAGGTAGCTTAAGTAAGATCTTAATCAGATCTTTAAGTTGCTATTTATCCTTATTTCTTTAGTCTGATTTGACCTTCATCTTGACTGGTTAAATGTAGATTGTGAAATGGATGCTAAGCACGGAGAACAAAATGATAATTAATCAAGCAGCCACATCACATTCTATCCCCATAAGTTTCTTTTTTTACATAATTTGACTTTGAGTGAGTATACCTTGGGTAACTTTTGATGTGGATTCTAATTCACAGACCTTTTACTCCATTTTATAAATACAAATTTTACTGCAATTCTCAAATATACTATTAAAATCTCATATTATTCATGACGCCATAAAAGCACAATTCTTTACACATAGAATAGAATATATTAAAAGAACTTTGTTCATAAAAGGGACTTGGATGTCCATCTGTTATATACAAATTTTGTACAAATATGAGTGGAATTTGATGGTATTCTAATATCTTAGAGGGTAAATTATTAATGTACGGTGTTAAACAAAAAAATGTGTCTACTAGGTTAAATACACAATCTCCCTACAATGACATTAATATACCATCACTATGAAAGTATTGGGGAGGAGGGGAAGTCAATATCTTTAGAAAGTGAATGGTAATAGCAATACAGTAGCAGGATATAGGCTTCATCTTGCTAAATGTCACCTATTCCCAAGCAGTAATATGCTCAAGTTAACAAAGACCAAGGGTGCTAGATACAGGAGATTATTTACATCAGTATATACTAAATCTCTTGCATATAGCAAGCTTGGTAATTGCTAAGCTGCTACAATATATGGATAGATATTTCTTAGTATTTTGTAACTCAGTATAAAAAATGTACGTATGTCAGACTTATAAAATAGGAAAAATTGTATACATATATAATACTTTTTTTTAATCTGCAAAACCATAGCTGATCCAAAAGGTCAAAAGTTGTGAAAGGAGGAGAGATTTCTGTTGTAGGGCTTCCTTCTGTCTCTTGTAGTCCTTTAGTTAAAGGCTTGGGATTTTCTTGGGATCCTACAGGTACCATGTTGGTTTGTCAGTCTAACCAATTCTGTTCCTGACAGTGGCTGATACTCAAGTGCAGGATAATTCATAATGGTCAAATATGGAATATCTGGTCTATACTCAAATATGTCCATAGGGGAAATTCCTAGCCTGCTTTCCCACCTAATCCTCAACATGTATCCTCTGAGGCTTCTTTCTAGTGTCTTTATCACTCTGGAATAGACTATGGCTTTATAAGACTTGTCCATATAAGTAATTCTCTCCTGACTCGGTTGGCCATACACATGTGAGCACATAAAACACACAATAGTCTGGTGCAGATGTAATGAATTCCCTAGAAAGGAAAGTGATAACTGTAGGCTTCTTTCATGCTGATTTACCCACATTTTCAATTATTCCAATTTCTAACTTCCAGGAGATAATTGACCCTGGATTTTATGAAGCCAGTTGTGGGAATAATTCCACTTTGGTAACTCTGGACACCTTCCAAGAAAAACAAACATTTTGCATAAAAAAAGCAAAACCCCAACTTTCTACTGAAAATCAGTTGGGTGGACAATCTTCTACCAGACTCAGTAAAGTAGTAGACATTGAACAGCAGGGAAATTTCTCCTGCTTATCTCTTCACCTGAATTCTGCACATTGTTTGTCATATGTCTTAATTGTTAAGGTAATATCACTATGGTGTTGCAGCGGGAGAACAACCGGAAGAAAGAGCTTTATGGAAGCGTTGTTTCACAACTGGAGTGGACTACCAACGCTTCATAACGCAAATGCTTGTCGATTAAGGAAGTAAATACCTCAAACTGACTTAAGACAAACTGCCTTTACCCACGCACACATTTAAAATATGGTGAAACTATAACATAAATTATTAAACAGGAATTCAATCTATAATTAATAGAAAAAAAAAAACCCCTCTTAATTTTATGTGCTCAAGATTCTGGGTGTCTTGAGACATTACAAAAGAGCCTGATTTTAAAAAAATGCACTTTAAATTGGGCCCTTTTAATTTCCTTCAAAATGGGCCTCCCAAAACAGCTGATCTAAAGAATCTTGGCTGGAATATTTTGTTCTGTTTGAAAACAATGAGATGTATGGGTTTTGTTCCCCACATCCTTTCAGCTAATCTATTCACATAGAAGAACAAGAAGATACCTTGAAGGAAGCTTACAGCTACCTGCTGTTATTATGGGTATAGCAAAGCCTCAGGTATTCCTTGTGATATAATAGTATAACATACACAGAGTTGATATGGTGATGGGAGTACAATGCAGTTTGGAACAATTTCACTTGATAGGGGTTTTCTGTAAGAGGTTGTCGAGGCATTATTGATTACTGGAACGTTTAACTGGGTTGTTTTACAAATCAATGTTCATTTACTGTTTAATAAGACTTGTAAATATTGCCATATTCTTAAGGATCTGGCAAAAATTCTTGCATCCTTTTTGGACCCCAGTTAACAGGCAGTATACCCATGTTTTAATCATGGGTATGATTCAAAGTTTTATTAAATTTTAAAAGTTTGCCAATTCTAGACAGATTTTCAGAAGGCCACGATAGAATGACATTAAAAGTAAATAAGAATTAAAGGCGAGCTCCACAGGTGGCCTCAGTAAGTTTTGTTGCATTGAAAGCAATGGAGTTACACTAATTTTCACCAAAGGACAGTCTGGCTCAATCTCTCTCTGAAGCAAATGCAATGTTCAGAGAAAGGGAGCTCTCATTAATGCTTGCCTGACTCATTCCGGCCTAATCATTTCTGCTCTTAGATATTAGTCTTGCTCTACACCAGTCTGTCCAAAATACACCTGCCAAAATAATTATTTAGTTTTCAAAATGACCACGTCACCTCTTCCAGTCCCTGCACAAACTCCTTGATAAGCCCAAAATTCTCTCTGCCCCTGTTTTTATCCTGAGCTAAAGACAACCTTCAAAGAAAACACAATTAAGATGCAATACATTTTCAGTCATCCGCAAAGGCCCCCAGTCTTGTAATGGCTAAACCATTGGGACATCTCTTGCAGGCATCAATGGAGCAAATTATGTGAGTAAGAGTTCTCATGTGGTTAAGTGCTTACAAGATTTAATTCATGTGCCTTCTTTTTTTTTATTCCCATGGCACAAATTACACCTGATTTTCAGAGACGCTGAAGCCAATGGCTGCTCACATATTGCACCCTACGATTGCACCCTGCAATGTAAGATTCTAATGCTATATCCAAGTTGAGGTATTCTCATGAAGGCTAGCATGTCCTGTCTCCAGACAAAAGTTCACTGAGGAACAAAAGCTTTGCTATAGAAACCAGGGCACTTGTGCTGAGATTTTCAGAAGTGTTCAGCAGTGCTTTGCTTCCACTCCATTAAAGTCAAGGCAGAGCAGAGATGGGCCAACCTTGAATGCCTTTGATTCACTAGCTTAAGGACTGTTAAGATTCATAAATATTAAAAAAAAAGGAGATAAAAGTGTCAATCCTGCGTTTCTTCAGTGTTGCTACTTTTTCCGTGCTATCTGCAATGCACTGTTTGTCTAGTAAGGCTGCAGATTCACTGAAGCTCAGTTTGTGCATTCTGTCCAGAATCAAGCACGTACACAGAGCTCAGCAAACAATAATAGCAGAGAAGTAACTCTCTCTTTAACTCATAAAACATTCCCCCCAAATATGCTGCTGCTCCAAGTCCCTGAGGATTTTTCACTACCTACTGTTTATCTTCATAGCCTGCAGCCACACCATCTTGAGCTGTGATCTTGTCAGATCTCACAAAGAAAGCAGGATGCAGTCAATTCTTGGATGGAAGACCTCCAAGAATAACATGGGAGCTGGCAGGAACTGATGCTGGTGACTTATTAGGTGACATTCTTCTGGTATCTAGTGGAGGGAGAAACTTTGGTGCCTGGAGCAGGGTGGAAAGACAGGAAGCTGTTTCAAGTGTAAGGGATTGTATGGAAAAGATGTGAAGGCTAATGTAGCACAAGGACCACTGCAGAGGGGAGATTGCATCAACGTGGAGTTTGAGGGCTCCTCTGGGTTGACCTTTCGAGGAGAGGCTTGTGGTTGATTCCAGGGATAGAGAAATGTGTCCTCCAGGTTTGTCAGCTCGGCACCTTTTAGAAGCACTAAATTATCATGAAAAATTTAAGAAACAACCAGTGAAATGCAAATGCTTGCATTTTCCTCTAATCTTATATTACATTAAAAATGAATAGATCCGTAATGGCTCATCCCAAGACAAGAATCAGCATGGCTTCTAGGCGTAGCTTTGGTTCACGTATTTGAGAGCAGAGGTCTGAGATCCCTGACAGGTTGGTGGTTCACGTCTAAAGAGCTAGGGTTGGTCTTGTGTTTAGATGCAGCAGACCAAGGTTAGGTCTCAGGTATACTGCAGGTTCCCTGTGTGACCTGGGGTAAATCACTTAAACTCCCTGAGCCTCGTTTTCTCACCTGGGAAGTTGGAGGCGGTCATTCTTCTTTTCTCTGCTTTGCTTTAATTGCAAGCTCTGTGTCTTACTGTGTGTGCACGTACAAAACCTAGCACTTGGGAGACCCTGCTCCCAGCTTTAAAAGGTCTTTTGGGGCTCCTTTAAAACCTATAATACTAATGCTTAGGTCAGAAATTTCACTGAGAACTGCACCCTATTGTCTGTCTGATAAATGGTCTTAGAGGCATCTGATTGAAATCAACTCCAAGAACACCTGCGCATTGACACTCTTGCTTACGATGGGCACGTTAGGGACAGAGAAATATTAAACAGCTCTCAAAAAGTTTGTTGAACTAAAGGGTGGGAGTTGCAGGTTTGCTTTTCCCTATGGATTCTCTCAGACACGTTGCCTATTGATT
>NW_005842989.1:10536-52132 GCF_000455745.1 Alligator sinensis | reverse complement strand
AGGAATCTATAACAGTGGGGTCAATCATTTGTAATTACTAGCAGATCATGCTAGGGTCTGCTCCTGGAGTACTCCTCCCTGCACAGCTCTTTCAGTATGCATATCACATCTCCCTGCTTGTAGCAGGCTGATGAGTGTGTGCAGTTAGTGCAGGCACACACATACTTCTGTGCTTTCCCTGAAAGTGGAGCATTAGCAACTGCAGTCAAAAAGCACCCCTGCTTCTTCAGCTCTGGTGCTAGCAGCCTCTGTCTAATTCTGTCTGGAGGAACTAGGAGACGGCACTGGAGGCAAGTTTAAAAAGGACCTAGTGACACCCTGTTGTCACATCTGGTGTCATGAATCTACTTATTAGTAGCCCATTGCCAATTACTTTCTTAGTCTCATCAATAGTGTACACTCTTCTAGAAGACTGTCTGTCTTGGGAGGAGGGAGCACACTGCTGAAGGTAGGTTGCAGTCTTCCTTTAAAATCTTTTGCTGAATGTTTCTGGCTGTGTATTTCCCTTGCAGACATTCCTGTTCTATGCAGTTTTCTATTGTGTACCGAGGTATGCCTTTAGCAAAGCATAGCAAAGGATATAATTGGCCAGGTATCTTTTGCTCAGCGAACTGTGCCGATCATGTTGTTAAATGGCCAAATAATTTGACTGGATTAAAGTTTCAGGGCAGATGACAACTCCAGCTGCATATCAGACCACAGACAAATAGAATGTCAGGGTTACTTCCAATGTGAAATTTCCAGTCAGAGGCTTCCTAAGTGTGGCCACGCAACATTGCTTTTTAATTGATGTGTGTGTTAAGATTATCCATGCTTGCAGTATTAGTTGCCATTTGTGTACATGTTTGGAAATCAAGGATATACTTTTTAATTAACTTTGATCATACTGTGGATGGAGACACACGCATCTCTAAAAGGGAAGGGGAGTCAGATGTGCAATTTCAACTTGCTTCTGTAGTTTTTACAGGTATAAATCCAGTGGGTAAAACTGTGCCAAAGACAAGAAGTTTGCTGCTATTGTGAATTTCTATAAATGTAACAGTCGAGAAAACACTGAATATTAATTGTTCAGATTTCTCCTCCCAAGACTTTATAGCAGTTACGACACTGGAAGGCAGTGGAGCCTTTATAGAAAGAAAATTATGACAGCTGTGATACTGTGATATGTATAGTCCATTATTTTGTTGCATTGAAACACCTGATTGTACCTTTCAGCTGCTTGTAACCAACTTGATTTTGCAGTTATACTTCTGGATTCTTTTTTCTAACAGGTCAATGTTACTAAATACAATGCAGACATTTCAGGCTTCTTCATTACCAAAGGTGGAACCCCAAAGCCTCTTTCATGTGTCCTAGTGTTTTTTACCATGTGGTTAATTTGATACAGCCAATGAGTTTAATGTTAAATTGCTATCATTTCTTCTTCTGCAAGAAAGGTAAACTAACTTAAGGGTATTGTCACAGAAAAAAAAGCCCAGTCATTACTCTCTGTATTTCAGGTATGAAAGCAGACTTTGATTAATGTTCCCTCAAAGTGTTAAGAAAATTCCTTTGCCGTATTTTACAAAAAAAAAAAAAATTAAAAATCAGGCAACTGAGTTGATCGATCCTAGAAGAAATGAGAGAATTGTCCTGAAAATAAACAGAATGCATGCAAAATGTATCCATGTGGCTCTTGGAGTCTTGAATCTTAGGCACATATACACATTATACCTGAATATCCTGAAAAATTAAGTATTGCAAGTTGTGTCCGAAACCCAGTTGCTTCTTGGATTATTAAAAATATATTCCAATAACAGGTCGTATCATAGATCATGGTAGCTATGCAACAGACTGAAACAAGCTAACAGGAATCACCTTGTGCAATCTTTTAAAACACTGGTGAAGGGGAATGGAGGGGGGACGGGACCTCTTGTTGGTAGTCATGGCTATTTCTTTAGAAATGTAAACAGCATCTGGTTGTAAGTGCCTAAGTCTCAGTGGTAAATGCGTTTAATAGGATTTGACATGTGCATGTTCCAAGTTGATTTAGCTCTTACAATATCCAGGGGTGCCTCTTTGGAGACCTGTTCTTTCTACAGTTGGACAGTAGCTGTTTACCAGGGACAAGGTCACTCCAGCCAGCGTGCTGTGCCTTTCCCAGCTGCAGGAGCTGCTTCAGCACTAAAGCTGTGCTAGGCTGTCACTTTGTGTGTCATCTTCAGAAAAAGGGGGAGGGGAAAAAACCCCAACCAGTTTGTCGCTTTCATCTGTCTTAATTGTTAATGGACTATGAATCACTCAGGTATGGGATGTGAACTTTGGAGTAAATTTTTCTATGGCTCCTGTCATGCCTGATGGGCAAAGACTATAGTCATAATGTGAATTCAATGTGTATAGTCCATTCATGCTTTAAAGTGTAACTTTAGCGGGTCAGATTCTGTTCTGCATGATAATGGTAGAAGCCCAATCAGACCACCGAGACCAATGGAGATATCGGGCCAGGTTTTTGCTAGTATAAGCAGGAGCAGAAGTGGGCTGCACAGGCCAGATTCTCAGCAGGTGTGTGAACTGGTTTAGACCTTCAGGTTTCAGCAGAATGATGTAGCTTTCTACCAGGTGAGGTTCTGGTCTGATATTTTTAGAGGTTATTTCAGCATATAATATTATGTGCAGACTTGTAACTCTCCAACATAATAGGAGACAACCTCCACCTGCTTGCAGGGGAGGGAGAGCTATAGGAATGTAAAATCTGTTATTTTCTCCTCGCCAAAGCCGAGGAGACAAAAACATCTCCATTTCATTCATTTGATGATGAATACAGTCTTCCCTTTTGCTTTACTGCCTGCCAGGCTCTCTGCAATGTCAGCCCCCCTGCTGCCTGTACCCTGACCCCAAACGTGGTTTCTGTGGAAGCAAAAGGTAATTCAATTCAATAGCTTGCCTATTCCACCCCTGAGCCTCTTCAAAGCTATCATGTAAAAAAGCTACAGAAAATGCAGTTATATTCTGGATTGCTGGTTAAACCAGACTGGAAGAGAATCAAACACAGTTTGCTGAGAGTGAGTGTCAGTCACGGGGCTGTGTTTACCTTGCCAACCAGCCCTCTAGTGTTTTGAAGTACTTTATGCAAAGAGGTCTGTTCAGCTGTTGAGTTCTCTGTTACCAAAAGTGTAGTGAGTGACATGTTTGAAAAACCTCACCAAAGGTTCCTGGATCCAGTCACACCTGGATTCGAAACATTAGGCAAAAGGGCACAATGCCCAGCAGGCAGACTGAGTCGAGAGCAAAAGTTAGAGAACCAGATTGATGCCTATCCATACCTTGTACAGCTATAAAACACACCAGCTATTGTATGATTACTATTGTATGGTCCTTTAAAATGAAACAAAAAAAACCCCTCCACCTGTTTATTCAACTCTTTTATGATTTTTTTTTAAAGATAGTTATCTATTTACATGCCATATCAAGCTTTCCAAAACAGCCTTCGATTAAAAACGAGCTGCAGCAAGCAGCATATTGCACGCATCCTTAAGCACTCTAATGAGTGATAGCTGTAAATGAGAATAAAGGAAGAAAATGCCATGCAGCTTCAATATTGTAGAGAAGTAAGATCCAGATGGCAAGCCTTTTTATAGCAATACACTGGATTAAGTTTAAGGCTCCCCTGGCTACTACTCTCCCGTTTAATTTGTCTTTCTTTAATGCTATTTCAGGATGTTTTCTTGCTAGGTAATGCCATAAAAATGTAGGGTTTAGAACACTGTGTCTGTTTCCAGTAGAACTTTTCCACATAATAGTGAACCTTTATATATATATATATATATATATATATATAAAAAAAATTTGTATTTTTTAGCAATTATTGGGGTTCTGTAGTCAGGAGCATCAAAATGAATTCTAGGTGGAACATGGAGTATTTCATCTCTTTTCCCACTAACTCATACAACCTGAAATAGAGCCAGGTGACTTGCATACAGTACAACCCTAGTTAACAAATCTTCATGTCTCAGGATGAAGAGATTTTCAGTGTGCTGTTTACAAATCTAATGCCTGAAATTGGTTTGGGGTAATTCGGTTTGGCCAAAATTCTAATTGGACATTACCAAAGTCCTACCCTGGTGGTAGTCCAGCTGCTATCTCCGTTTCATGGTTTTAGGGAATGATTTTTCCCACCCCCTTTATATTTGTGACTTTGATAAACGGCTTCCCCTCATTTTCCATTCAACACATTGCTCCATACTTGAGAAGCCAGAGCAACAACGGACACACCACTGCTGTAGTCTAAAAACATACAGCAAGTGAGACACCCAGTGGTGATCATGAGCATTGAGACTGCTTCTCTGGACCCTGCCAGATGACTTCAGAAGCTAAGGAGACAACCTGACACATCAGGCTGACCTGGCTCTGAGCTTATGAAGGGTCCTGGATCTTCTATCTATATTGAGTATTTTATGACCATCATTAACGTAGTATCTGAACCCTTGCAATCTTTAATGGATTTATCCTCACAACATTCCTGAGACAGGGAAGCACTGTTGCCCCACTTTACCGATGTGGGGCTGATGAGGAGAGAGACAAATGCAGTATTGCCACCCACCCCCCCCCATCAAAACTCATGAGACAAACTCTTGAAAATCAAGAGATTTGGAACGTAAATCATGAGATACTATTTTGCGAGTGTGTGTGTGTGCGAGGTTTGTGGGGCAAAGGCAGCAGGGTGCAGAGCCCCATCCTGCAGTGGGCAGCCTGCTTCTCCCCTGCGCACAAATCTGGGGGGCACTTGCCCCCCCATGCCTCCCCCCAGGGGTGTGAGTAGCAGCAGGGAGCTGAGCTCTTCCCCCAACCCTGTGCCTCTGGACAAGCCACCCAAGGCTCTGTTGCATGACCTGCCCTGTTCCTGGGGTCCCATTCCCCCCAGCCCCTGTCCCACTCCCTCTCTCACCATGGGGGACCTCGATTGGCCCCCCTCCCCTAGTCCCTTCCCCTTCACAAACTTACCAGCTTGGTGCTCTCTACATGTGCCAGAAGAAAAACATCCCAAGATTTGATCTCTCTATCAGGAGATCATGAGTCAGAGTTAATTTAACTTGGAAATTGGGAGTCTCATGGTCTTTTCATGAGAGTTGGAATTACTGCAAATAGTGTTTTTGAGATGGCAACTCATGTCAACATATCTGAGCTAGCTTTAAACTGATGAGCTTGGGTACAGATAATCATTGTCACAGTGGCATGGTTTTCAGTGAGGGCTGCAAACCACCCAAGAGCTGGAGCAGATGCTTGAACACCGTAGCCCATGCTGCCACAGCTATGTTGCTATTACTGAGCTTAGTTAATTTAAAAGTAGCCTGGGGTATGTCTACAAGACCTGTGATGTAGACACAGGACATCTGTGGTTGAACAGGGGTCTGTACACAAGTGGAGCTCTAAATAATTTGGCCATTTTTCCCCTGGGTCCTGTGTACCAAGGTCCCATTTCTGCCATTTGTGCTAAGAAGTAATGCCATTAGCTGTAGCAAAAGTAGGCTGTCCTTCCCTAGAATAGCCACTAGAGAGGAACTGGACACCCATACTGCTGTTTACATCACAGGTAAAAATCTTGTTGTCTCTCAATAGAAATAGTTAGCAAAACCAGTTTTAAGGAATCTTCACACCCATCCTTGGCTTTTTACTGGATCACAAAGCTGCCACGCATAAACGTTTCCTGGTTCATTTAGTTCTGTTACTTGAGCAGATAACTTTCTTTGTTCAATATAACTGTTCTCCTGTTCCAGAAAGGTTTCTTCTACTGGATTACTTCTATTGGATGGGGCTCAGAAATCCTTCTATCCTGTTTTCCGCTTCCAGCTGGATCAAACCGTTTCCCTCTCTTTAGGTATCCTTATCTTTGCACTGTCACCCAGAATCCAATATCCTTCTCCCTACACACTTACTTCCTAAAATATCCCATTGATACTGAATGAAACATGTGGCATTATGTAACACAGGGAAAAGTTGGAATATGATCCTTAATGCAAAACACTGTTTTCTTATAGATTCGAAGCCTTTGTGTAGCTTCCTCCACTCAAAGGACGGCTCACAGGAGCTGCCTTGTGACAGGCTTGTTTTCTTTGAAAACTTTTCTCAGCAGATACGCCATCTGATTTCACTGAGGCTGCTTATGGAGTAAACTTCTGCATACTGATGTATGCCCATTAAAATCAAGCCCAAATACATGACTAAAGAATAAAAACCCCAGCCACCTTGCATAACCAAAACCTAAGGGAAATGTTACAACTAGAGCACTTAAGAAGACCCCAGTAATAGCTGAACCAAACAACTTTTTAGGGACATGCATACTCAGAGATTCAGTTGAGATGTGCTTCTTCCAGATAGCAGCATCTTTCTTCCCGTGCTGTCCCATTGACTCTTGTAGACCCACTGATGTTGTAACTATTCAACATCAATGAGAATAGCAGAGCTGGTCCTTTGTGAATAACTTACGTTGGCATTGCTTGTGTCTTAAGAAGCAATATGGTCTTAATAGTTGTCCATCTTCCCCATCAATTTAAGTCAGAGACCAGAATCTTTTCACCAGCTGGTGAAACAGGCTTCAAACTATGAAGTATTCTGGTACCTGGGCATATGGTGAAATTGAAGGTCACCACAACAGACAAGTCCTTGCAAAGCATCACTTAATCATTAAGGACCAAGTTCTTTTACTCACATTCTGTGATCAAGACCAGTGGGTCTGTGATTTGAACACACCCATGCATGGAGTAGAGGCTGGGAAAATTTCCACTAAGTGCCTGCATGGATTTGGAGTCTGGGCCTTCAAGGGATTGGGAATAGACACTTTCCATCAAAATATACCAGCCTGTACAGCCATTTTGGTATATGGAGAATTGTAGGTTGTTCTTGGTAAAGGCCAAGAGTGAATTGTTGCCACCAAAGCAGGAGAGATGCAGGGAAAGAAACATGCTTTGGAATCAGAGCATTTCCTTGTTCTACCACTGAGGCGGGGGCAGCTGCAAATGCACATAAGGGCAGAGCCTTGGCCAGTTGGACCTACTTTCCTAGTTAGGGTAAGGCTAGCAGCTGCAGCATGGCTCCAGGTGGCCTGGCTCTGCTTTTCATATCCAGGGATCAGAAAAACCTGTCGGGGGAAAAAAAAAATCCAACATGCTTAAAACCACTGTGCATAGGGGCTAAACAACACTCATCCCCATCCCCATGTTATGACAATTCTTCATTTGGATGCCAAGTACTTTTCACTGTCTTCTGTCCTCATTTATCTAGACTATGCCCCTCTGCAAAGCAATAATTGACTCCACTGAATGAAGCTGCAGGGGAGTGAAATAGTCACTGCAGTGAAATATTGTTTTCTTTGTATAAAGGTACTGAGGTGTTACTATAAGAATGAATATATGAAGCAATTTCCTGTCAAGAAGGCTGCTAGCAAATACTTCCACTAGTTGGAGACCTGAATTTGTCACTTGAGAAATGGTCAAATTGTTTTGTAGATCTTAGAGGTAAGGGACCCAGTTAAAGAAGAATTATGGGATAATCTCATGCTCTGAGATGATGGAGAAATGTGAGTGTCCAATTTACACAAAGATTTAGCTAAAGGGTGAATGCTAATTTGAATGTGGATTTACTCTAACATGAATGTGGATTTAGGTGCATAACTAAGATCTAAGAAAATTTAAAGAAGGAACTGGAAACTCCACAATTGTTCTGAGCACTGTCACAGTGTTGTTTAAATGGAGGTGTTCAGGAAGCTGCTTTAGTGTTTCACATCTGCAAATGTCTTTAATGAAGTACTTCACCTGTGGGAGCTATAGATGGGGCTACAATGCTGACTATGTCATGCCTAAAAACACCCAAAGAGTTTCTGATTCTTCTATAAAAGATGGCTACCTAGAAGATTTAGTTGGACATCTCTAAGATCTGTGATGATCTTTTTTAATGTTCTTCAGTGTTTTTAACCAAAAGCTATCTTAGAAACCACCAAATTCTCCCAAGCTTAGGATTGTAAATCACAGCAGGATAAGTAACTTCCTCTTTCATTTACTGAGCTATATATGCTTATCTACCTCATGCTTTTGCATTCAAATATACTAAGAAATACCCAGTCAACACTCTCTCTTGAATTCTGATATATTGCGTTAATCATTCCCTACAGTGTCCTGAAAATGTATGTAAATTAGACTTTTGATGAACTTGAATATTTTTACAGGCTCTCTACATAAATTACACTGCGCATGCACATACACACAAAACCTGGTTAACTGGGAGGATATTTTTGGATGTCATTTTCTTTTGAAGTCAGTTGAGGCCAGCACACTAATGCTGTTTTTGCATAGGCTCACGCATACGACAAGATGCCAAGTCCCATGGCAAGGAACAACCTGTCCATCCTTGGCAGTAAAAACTGTCAGGGAGAAAGAAACTGAAAAGTTTTCCACCTCTTCCTTTTGTATCTTGTATGATTTTTCTGAGGAGTTGGTATTGTGCATAATTTTAAGCCTTGCCTTGAGACAATGAGTTATAGTAGATTAATGCTTCAGCTCAATACTGCTTCCAGCAGATATCAGATAACAGTGCCACCTTATCTACTTGCAAGGCCTTCCTAAGCTTAATCTTACCCATAATGCATGAAGAAACCTGCCATCCTGTATAGCTGATCAGATGAGGAGTTGCATAACTTGCAGTGATTGCTATGGATCCTGTTACCTTTGTCACCTCATTTTTCTAACCTGTTTGTTTCACTTGCCCAGTGCTTTGGGGCATATCATGTGGCGTTTTATTTTGTCTTGATATTGAAGGTGTTTTGTAAGGTTGGAGAAAGATTGTCCAGTCCCCTCACCTGTTTCTGCAGCTCCGATGGTTATCTTCCACTGGAACTATGAAAGTACTAGGCGATGTGAGACAGGCTTCTGTATATGGAAGACCAAACTTTCACCCAGACAGTGAAACTCTCTCCTGAAGGAGGAAGGAGCTCCAGCAGCGGGTCACATCTGTAAGGTCATTTGTAGAATTGAAACCTTAAAGATTTCCATCCTTAGGTTATTTATTTTTTTCCAATTCACAGATGTCAGTTCTTCAAATCCCAAATCTTGTATTGCTTGTATGAATGTTTTAATTTTCATGTTGTCAACTGCTGTCTAAATAGTATACCATAGTGGCCTGGAATTAAAATGAGTAGAACAGGAGCTCTATTGATCTCGTCTGACATATCCTCTTCTCAGGCTCTTGTATCTCTTTGCCTTCTGGAGCAAGCCTTGGATCCATTTGCCAGAGCTGACTTTATTTTGTAATCTGCAAGAGAAATAAAGGGTGGCAGGCTACATGAAATGTTGGGCTGGAGAGAGAGGTTTAAAATAGTGAATCTCTGCAAATGGTAGGGGAAATAGGAATAGATTTACTAGGAAGGATTTCAATAGCAGCAAAACCAGCGCTGGCTTAAATGTGTGTTTTGTTTTTTTTAATGGCACTAATTAGGTAATCAATATTGTTTGAGAAGGAAAAAATATCCTGCTTAACAAAAGAATAACATTGATTAGCTAAGCTAGTACCATTTTAAGGAACATTAAGTAATCAAGACTGTGCTTCATGATGACACCCCAAAGAGAGAGAGAAATCAGGCAAAATCAAGTAATGGTTAAAGTCAGAGCTGCCAGCCAGCCGTTGCTGAGCACATAATGGCTGCCTCGTTCATCTGTGTCATCACTGCGGTACAGATGTCTAATGGAGTCAACAGGCTTCCCTTCCCTCTTTTGCCTTCAATGTACTTTGGAGCCAGTCCCATACAGGAAGTGCAAGCTTTTAAAAACCTTGTTATGTATTCTGCTTGTTTCATGGTGTTGGCTCTTTCTCAATTGCTTCACAGACCTGTTAGTCTTGGATGACATTTTCAAGTAGGTACACTTTAAATAAATGGCAGATACTGAGCTTATATTTGGATCTGGGGGATCGCCTGTTCACCAGAGCACCCCAAGAGAAAACAAGGTCCAATGGTCACAAACTCCTCCAAGACTGTTTTAGGCTGGACAGAAGGAAAAACTTCTTTACTGTCAGAACCCCCAAGGCCAGAGGTAGTGCATGCACCTACTGTGGACTCATTTAAAAATGTTTGGATGCTTACCTTGCTGGGATCCTTTGACCCCAGCTGACTTCCTGCCCCTGGGGCGGAGGGCTGGACTCGATGATCTTCCGAGGTCCCTTCCAGCCCAAATGTCTATAAAATCTATTAATCGATTTGATCCCTTGATCTCAAAGCCCTTGAGTGAAGTGGAAACTGAATCAGTGACAGAGCTGGGAACAGAATCCAGGAGCTCTACATACCATCCATCCCAGTATCCAGCAGGGCATGCTGTCTCCTCAAATTTGGTGCCTTAGGGTGCATTAGGACGAGTGTGGCCATGCAGTATATGGTACCACAAACACATCTGCAGCGCCACATACCACCCAGTCGGGTGTTCTACACGCTGCAAGGGCACGTTGCATGTGCGTGCACTGCTCCATTTTTTTTTTCCCACAGGTTTTTCTGACCCCTGAATATGAAAAGCAGAGCTGGGCCACCCGGAGCCATGCTACAGCTGCCAGCCAGGCTCTGCCCAGCAGGATTGCCTTTTCTGTGGCCCCAGGAGGCCCCCAGGACCTGAGGCAAAGTGCACCACTGCTACTTGTCTCCAGAGAACCAGACGTCCATGCTCGTCTGGACGCACTCTTCATATTTAGGTAGCTACATTTTCAGAAGCATGAGACTCTGCAGGTCTTATGGAAAAATCTGGAGATGCAGGTTTTTCTTACCTTGGAGAGCAGGAATATTTCATTAAGGGCCCACAATTAAAAAAAAATTGCCAAGATTTTTCAAGATAAGAATATGACTATAGAAAATCTCTGTCATAACTATTAAATAGAACAGGGATGAATCCTCTGACATCTCTAAACCAATGGTGGTGGATGCCAGGAAGGGTATGACAGGCAATAGATCACTGTAGACAGTTCATGTTCATGTACTCTCCCTCTAAACCATCTACTACTGTGCTGTTGGAAACAAGATAGAGGGTCAGATAGACCATTGGTTTCACCCAGTATGACACCGCTTATGTTCTGTTCAGTTGCCACCTACCTCATTTTACACTACAACTTTTCTTTTAAGTCTAAAAATAGTGAGGCTGGACAAGGTTGGTTGGAATTCTGTGCTGCTGCACAGCGGCTGAGATGGGTGAATGCTCTTAGAAGCAGGGACCAACTCTTTTGAAGTGTTAGTGTAGTACCTAACATCATGGGACTTACCCTTCCTGCAACTTAAAAACAAGTAATGGTGATTTTTATTAGACATGCCTAGAAAAGGTAGAAATATCAGACGTGAGAGATCATAAGGCATAACATACTTTCAAAGCTCTTTCAAACCAAAGTGAGTCGCCATTCTTGGGAGACCATTTCTAGGCGTCTCAGTTCCAAGGTGCCCTTATCTCTGGAGTTCAGCTAATCCTGTCACCTCTTTATCACATATCTTGAGATATTTGAAGGCTTAATGGAATCCTGAGCTCCTGGAGGTAAGTTATGATTACAGCTTTCTTCTGGTGAAAAAAACGGTAAGTTTTTCTAGCCCTTGCGGAAAACTTGACTTGGGTGCATGATGACAACTCAGAAACAGAAAGCAAATAAAGGGAACTAATTTTTTGCAAAAGTCAATTATGGTCACATGAGATTTCAGGCAGAAATAGTATTTTAGCATTTTATATAATGCAACTAATAGAAGTTCCTATTAAACTTGACTGGCTGAAGATTTGGGATAAAAACACATCTTGTCCCGTGACTGGGTCACAGAACTATTTTGAACATAGATAAGATAATTTCCTATTAAGCTAGGCAAAGTAAGATCTTCTCTGAGGTGGCAGGAGCTGACCCCAGAGAGAATAGGGCTGAGCATGATTCAGAGCTGGAAGTTTGCCATGAAGTTTGCTCTGACCGCAGCCATGGTGCCTATTCTTATGCCCTTGGTACCCAATTGGGGACTGAGATGCAAGTCCGTTTCATTTCGGGAGGTGATGGTAACACTATTTTTTTCAAACCACACAGTAGAATATGGGCACATCTGAAAAATCACCCTACAGTGATGTCACTGTAGCAGCACACTCCCAGGTATAATATGCTGCTATGGCAACGTAGCAGCCAAATATACCTCAGTAACTACCCGTATGGCACCATGCTTTAGTATTTCCAGAAGAAAATACTAAAGCATGGTGCTGTAGCAGCGTCGCCATATGGTGATGTGTAGACACACCCTAAAAAGAAGATCAGAGAGTGGAAATTGTGCGCAATTGTGTATGTGTATATATGCATGCATGTGCATTATAGCAAAGGTTCACATGTCTTTCTGAATAGTCTAACTCAGATGTACATTTTACACGTCAGTTTTATGTCCCCTTTGCATATATTAGCTAAGCTGTACAAGTAACCTGAATATGGGAGGTCATCTTTCTCCAACGGCAAATGACTTCACATATAGGTGATGTGGAAGACACACCGAGGATTCTATGTAGGTAAGTGGAGTGTTGTTCAGGTTCATTATGGCAGAGTAATTAGAGTGATGCACAAGGTCAAACCTTCCCCAACATACAATTCTTGTTTGCACACTTGGGCAGACAGAGTCAAAAAGCCAAGGCTGAATCGATTCAGTCTTTGCAGGTTAGTCTAAGCTGCAGAAAGAAACAAGTGAAGACACATTTACTTTTGATTCAGGAAATGCAGCTACATGCCTGCAATGGCTCAGGCCAGAAGCCGGGGGGCACAGAACATGGCTCTCTGCCATGTAGCCAGCATGGACTGTGTGTTCACTTCCTCTTCCTGCTGCTGCCAAGGTCTCTGGGATTTGCACTGCAGATTCACAGAAGCAGGACTCTGCAAGGTTGCTCATCATTTCCTCTTCCTGCTTCCAGGTGCCTCTGGGATTTGCAGTCAACAGTAACAGCAGGGCAGGGCAGCTCTGTACTTGGGGGTAAGTGGGTTTAACCTCCCTCCCAGGCCCCAGAACCCAGCCAGGGTTTGCCTGGGGGGTGGGGGTGGTGAGGAGGCAGTCTGTGCCTCTCTGCCCACCAACCCTTCTCCGCTAGAGCAGACAGCACAGCCCAGGCCAGGGCTGAAAAGCATGCTGGGATGCTGGGAGACTCTGACTTAACTTAAGAGAAGAAGGGGTCTGGGACAGAAGTTTCATAAACCAGTCTGATACTACATTCAACCGGGTTTATTTTAAATTCGTTTCAGCCATTTTGAAACTGGTTGCTGGGCACTGAACTTTTGTTCTGTTACAGGTTTAAACCAGTTTCTGATGACTCAAACCAGTTTGTGTTTAACTTCTGTCCCTAGCCTTAGGGAGGAGGCTGAAAGGGGTTCTGGCATGCCCTTGCACTGTCCCTTTCTTCTTGAGATTTATTTCATTCTGATGAGAGCCCCTGGCTTCAGCACTCAAGGATTTGACTCTGGGTGTAGACACATGAACACTTGGAGTCCTTTGAAAGGGGGGAATTTATCAGCAGCTGTTGCATTCTGGTTGTTACATGTGAACAAGCTGAGAACAATTCAGATGCAGAAAGCCTGCTCTGACTTTAACTCTGGATGAAGATTGTTCTCAGCTTGTTCACCTATAACAATTAGGCTATACCAGCTGCTGCCCTTTTAAAATGTTCCTTCTTTTGAAAGGGCTCCAGTTGTTCATGTGTCCACATCCACTGGTGCATATCAAAGTCATTTTTCTGCTGGGTTTATACAGATCTTCACTGTCCTTTAATCTTGGGAAGACAGGCCAGTAAGGGCCTATCTTGGAAGAGATAGCTGGGGGAGTGGGCTTGGACTTCCTCTGTTTTGTGGGCCATTCCACAGGACCAAATCCATTTGCTGGAAGAATCCCAAGATAAGCAAAGATGAGTTTTATTCTTTTTACAGATACATGGGATGTGCTGTTGAAGAGCCTAGTAACTTCACTGTGTTTTGATAAATTATTTTTCAAAATTGGGAGAAAGATGTTATTTTTCAGGAAAAAAAGATTGGTCCCAACTTTCTGCCATGGTCTTCCCGTAAAAAAAGATGGTGCTCATAGTGCTGGTTAGCGATTTCTCATGTGATCACAGATATTTCTAAAATGTCATAGCTCTTAGTTTAGCCCTGCCTACCAAGGGGACTGTTTAGCTCTCTTCCTGTATTTGGCAGTAAAGCAGGCAGTCTGTCATAGATTTATTGTTCACCCTGGAAACTACACTATATAGATGAGCTCTGCTGTGCTCTGAGGAGTAAAACGAGTGAGAGGGGAGACACCTTAATGTGTTGACCAAAAATTGCTGTATTTTTGGTACACATTTAGTGGCAGCTCCAAAAATTAATGCTTGAACTAATTTTGGGAACCTCATCCTAATCTCAGGTTCTATGTCCATGGTGACTGGTTCTATCCTAATATGAAGCCCTTATAATAAGATTTTTTTTTTGCAAATATATAGTTGGTCTAATAAAAGATATCACCTCTGCCACCAGTTTTGACCTTATAACAAGACAGTCAAAGTGCATAGACCATTGTCAATATAGTCCTTTTGCTATGTGGTCCCCACTCTAAATATTACAGTTACTAAAATTATCTTTTTGGATTTAATGTCCTAGGACATTCGGTATTCTCTTTGGCTCTTGAAGTGTTGGTGCTTTCATCCTTCTATAGCCACAATTTTTTATCCTCATCTTTGCCTATTATAAAATCTATTTTATAGTCTCTTGAGGTAGTTGCATGGGTCCTTGGTTGTTCTTTTTGGTTATTTCCCATAGGTACAAGGAATGCAGTCTCAGTATATTTTGGATCTTCCCCTTGAAAGATAGCTTGTAAGGATAGTGCATCAACATTATTATTTTATCAACCCATTTGTAATCTTATAAAGGAATTGTAACATTTTAGTCTTAAAAGACCCATTTTCCACAAAACTTTGTTGAATGGCATCAGTTATACTATAATACTTAATTCTTCATGAGTAGAGCCTGATATCAGCTGCTCTGTAATTTTGCTTGAATTCATTGTCAGACATTCACCCTGTTTACCTTTTTTTAAACATTAACACACTTTTAACCTCCTGCCAGTTCTGTAGGGCTTCTGCAGCCTTCCAAGTTATATTGCAAATCAGCTTGAATAGTCCAGAGAGCTTCTCGGCTGACTCTTTTATAGGTCTTGGATACAGGTTATGTAGACTTGCTGTTTCAAAAATGTCATGTTTTAGTAGCTGTTGTGTAACCTCATGCTGCTGCAGTAGATATTATTTCATCATCATATGATACAAATACATAATCTTTCTATTTCTCAAATACAGAACAGGAATTGTCACTTCTGTTTTTTTTCTTCATTATTAATGTTTTGTCCATCTAATAAGTGGCCAGTACCCTTGATTCTTTACCTAGGTTTGTAACAGCTCATGTTTTTAAAATTCTATGATCTCAAATTTAGTCCCCTTTATGTTGGCCAAGCTTGTATTTGTTACTGGAGGATTAGGTGCAACAGAAGAAATTGTCTCTCCCCAGGCATCTTTTGTACTTTCATAAAACCAAAATGTTTATATTTTTTTCCTATGATAGGGGGAGTAGGATGCTGGGCAGAACCATGCAGCCACCTTATCAGAGTTTATCCCCTCTTTCAAGTGTAAGACCCAGTTCACTAGCTTTATACTGCAAAACCTATGTTGCAGAAGTGGTGGTGTATTTTGAAACCGATAAATGTTAACATTTATTTTACCATTATTAACTTAAACAAAAGGAAGAATTGTCTTTTGACTAGGCACAAGATTGGAAGCCATATATTTTAGTTCCTAGCTTTACAACTTGGATGATGATGATGCTACTCAATCTCTTTGTCTATTCCGTCTTCAGTAAAAAGGGGAATTTATCTACACTACCTAACAGAAATATTGGGAAGAATAAGTATGTTAAGGTGCTGAAGATCAACTAGGATGGGGTTATATATGATGTAAGTAATTAGTATTGAAAGTAGCATTCAGTTTTATCAATATACTGACAAGGGTTGTAAAAGAGAGAAAAAATTATGGGTTACCTACAATATGCATGTTGCTAGAATTTCAGTTGTCTGAGATTTTAATAAGATTCAGTTTTAGACTCTTATTGCTCAGGATTGCTTATTTCTCACAGGCATCTGGTTGAAGAGATTATCAGTTCTTCATTAGAGAGAGAATTTGTCCACAGGGGACATCTTCAATGAATCTTGGATGATTAAAAAAAAAATCCACCTTTTCAGATCCCATATCCAACATGATCTTGTGGTCTCACATCTTATCTTTAAATTCTGATATCTTAAACTTGGTCATAGGATGCAGGCAGATGAAACATTTGAAGTGGTCAGACTGTAATGGAGTTTGAAGCACTTCCAAAATGTAGCACTTCAAGCATGGACAGATGAGCTGCAACTGTTCCATGGCAAGTAGGAGCAGGTAGTGCCTGCTCCGTAGCCAGGAGGCTGCTGCAGTGGCCCAGTCTCTGAAGGTTCCTGGCAACACATGTTTCCTGAAAAGTGAAGTAAGAAGTGTAAAGAAGATCCTCAAATACCTTCTTCTATTTTGTATGGGCAGCATTTAAAGAAAACAAACAGTCGCTGTTCCAGACAGAACATGGGGGCTGATCTTTGGATAAGAATGCTGTTGAACATCATCTTTAAAGCAACAGGCACAGGCTTTGCTTTCAAGAGCACAAACTATTCATATTTTATGTTAAGTTTGGGTTATAGCTTGTGCCCTTCCACTTTACTTACAGCAGGTTGTATTAACAGAATTAAAGGACTTTTTTCCATAATATTATACAGAGCAGGGGTCACAGAAATGACTATAAGCAGACTGTAATTTTCTTCACTGATGTTTTGTCTGTCCTGTTTGTGTGGGTGCATGGCATACTGCAAGTATTTGATATTTGTTCAACCTTCAAATGTATTGGTTAGTAACTGACTCATAGAGTATTGTTCTCAGTCCTTGATGGGATGTGAATCGCTCACTTATAATTGTGGCAAAAATCTGGGGGAACCATTGGGAATTTGACTCCTAAAGTGAGAAGCAGGACAAAGACATTTTCAGAAAGTTATATGACTCTGTGTCGAGAGGTCTTGCTCAACAAATTTTAATCAATTTATGATGACCACCGAGGGGGGCTTGTTATTTGGGCCGGAGCCCCAGGTGGCCCATCCACCCTTAGACAGAAGTCCAGTGATGATGACTGCCATGAATCCATTATCAACCATTTGCCAACTGCATGGTTGTGTAATCATTACAAGATTGCCCAGCTGTAGAGAAACATAGTGCAGCAAAAGGATACAACTTGGATATGAAACAACAGGATAGAGAAGAACAGCACAGAGGGGGATAGTCAAACTTGGATGTGAAACCTGTCACCAAGGTGGACAAGACAGGGTGCTTAACAAATCATAGTTCATCAAGCTACTCCGCACCCCTTCTAGCTTGGCTTCAGTCAGGTGTATCCCTCCTATGGACCTATACAGATCATGAATCCTTCAAATGGCCAATGTGCTGATCCTGTGCAATGAGCTGGGGCATAACCCCTGAGGCTTGGGCACAGAGGCACACTACACGGACAGCTCTAATAGGGGAGCATGTCCCCCTCAAACAACTGTAGTGATGAGCTAGACAGCACCACCCTCATCTCAGCCATCCATCAAATCCTAGTTTCAGGATGAAGGTCTTAAGGGACAATGCCAGAGACCTAAAGCCCATGACAATTGACTCCTCAAATGACCATCAGTGCTTGACATCCATAAGAGCTGGACATCACCCCCTTCCCCCCTCCAGCTCAGGGCTTCTCGATGGACTTAAGGGAAGGCTACAGAGGCTCTTCAGCCTCAATGCACAGCCAGCCCAAATGACCATCACTGCATAACACCCTGTGGCCCATCAGCACCATGTGCAGCCCAGGGGGTCTTGACAGACGGTCCCTGCTGGCCAGTCCCAACTCCAAGTAGGGTATGACAACACTATATCACATGGCCAATGGTTGGTAGTTTCCTGGAGAGAAGAGGATACCTGTAGGTGTCACTGTTATTCAGAATGCGAGGACGTACACCATTTGCCCCAAGCATATGCCACCCCTGTATCATGTGGCAGCCATTATAGGCAATGACTGAGGCTGCCAGAAAAAAAAAAAGGGATTACTGTATGCAAGCTCCCAGACTTTAGCGACGTGGCTGGGGGACTGGGGAACCACTCCTCAACTTATTGCACTGAGCACCAGATTTGGAGACCACTCCTCACATTGGCCGGTGGCAGGAACCAGAGGCAGGTATTTGGCTCAATCCTGCTGCCACCATGTAATCAGACCCTCATCTCTTCAGGAGCCACCTCTGTCTTGAAAGAGTCATAGTTACTAAGTGTATACACTAAATTGAAACTTAACATTTAATTTTTTTTCTTATTGCAGTCACAGACAGCAACTGAGGGCATCTGCACAGCCCTGCTTGCGATAGGTGTTTTCTTGCCAGAGATCTTCTTTGAGTTTGGATAACCCCATTCTCCTTTTGGGGTAAAGAACTCATCTTATCCAAAAATGTGACTATGAACATTTATAAGGTTCAAAGGGGCAAGCTTTACTTTTTGCAAGTCTCCAAGTCAGTAGATCTCAATCAGCTTTGTGAAGCAAACAGAAGAAAAGAATGAGCATGACGACAGTGAATTCATTTAGTTCAGATGTTGTGATGTTCACTTAGATCTGATTTTGTAAATTATGTTGGGTATTTAAAGACACACGTGGGTATTTAAAGACACACTGAAGAGGCACTGCTCTGGTATGTAAGAGAAACTTCTTTATAAATGCATCAGTGTGCTGATGTGTTTGCTAAATATGCTAAAAATATAACTTCAGTGAAGGACACAGGCTAAACGTGTGCAGCTTCTTACACAGTGGCTATTTTTAGTGTGATTTTTTTGGGAACTAGTCTCTTATGCACCTGCAAATATTATCCCCATCTTTGAGAGAATGTAATTTAGAAAATTTCATAGATTTCATAGTTGTTAGGGCTGGAAGGGACCTCAAAGATTATCAAGTCCAGTCCCCTGCCCCAGGGGCAGGAAGTCAGCTGGGGTCAAAGGATCCCAGCAAGATAAGTATCCAAACACTTCTTGAATGAGTCCAGAGTAGGTGCCTGCACCACTTCTGGAGGAAGTCTATTCCAGGTCTTGGGGACTCAGCTAGTAAATAAATTTTTCCTTATGTCCAGCGTAAAATGATCTTGAAGGAGTTTATGACCACTGGTCCTTGTTATCCTTTGGGGTGCTCTGGTGAACGGACGTTCTCCCAGATCCTGATGTCCACCCCTTTTGTACTTTTCCAGGCTGACGAGTCCCATGGCTCTCAGCCTCTCTTCATAAGGCCTATTCTCTTGCCCTCTGATCATGCGCATGGATCTCCTCTGGACTCTCTCTGGACTCTCTCAAGCTTCTCCACATCCTTTCTGAATTGTGGAGCCCAGAATTGGATGCAGTACTCCAGCTGCAGCCTCACCAAGGCTGAGTACAGTGGGAGGATGACATCCTGAGATTTACTTGAGAAGCGTCTATGGATGCAAGCCAGAGTATTGTTTACTTTACTAGCTGCAACATCGCATTGGTGGCTCATGTTCATCTTGTGGTCAGTCATGATCCCCAAGTCTCTTTCAGTCATGGTGCTAGCAAGCTTAGCACTGCTGAGCTTATAAGTATGCTGAGGGTTTTCTGTCCTGAGGTAGAGAACCTTACATTTATCTATATTGAACATCATCAGTAAGCTGCCCACTTACTAATCATGGTGCTAGCAAGCTTAGCACTGCTGAGCTTATAAGTATGCTGAGGGTTTTCTGTCCTGAGGTAGAGAACCTTACATTTATCTATATTGAACATCATCAGTAAGCTGCCCACTTACTAATTTTACCCAGGTCAGCCTGGATCACTAGCCTGTCTTCCAGTGTGGACACTATGCCCCAAAGTTTAGTGTCATCAGCGAACTTAGCCAGTGCACTTCTGACACCGATGTCCACATCATTGATAAAGAACCGGTCCAAGGACAGAGCCTTGGGGGATGCCACTGGTCACAGAGCACCATGATGATTTGCTATCATTGACCAGTACTCTCTGGATTCAACCTCAGAGCCAATTCCCCAGCCATCGGACTGTGGTGAAGCCAAGGCCACAGTTGGCCAATTTTTCTGTGAGGAGGTCATGGGACACAAGATCAAAAGCTTTTTTAAACTCCAGATATATGACATCAATCTTTTCTCCTTTGTCTAGGTGATATGTCACCTGGTCATAGAAGGAGATAAGATTGGTCAGGCAAGACCTACCTGCGACAAACTCGTGCTGGCTATCCCTCAGGAAGTTGCCTTCGGTTATCTTATCCAGAAGGGTCTCCTTGATATTTTTCTCCAGAATCTTACTGGGAAATGAGGTCAAGCTGATTGGCCTGTAATTCCTGGGATCAAGTTTCCTCCCTTTCTTGCAGCCTCACCAAGGCTGAGTACAGTGGGAGGATGACATCCTGAGATTTACTTGAGAAGTGTCTATGGATGCAAGCCAGAGTATTGTTTGCTTTGCTAACTGCAACATCACATTGGTGGCTCATGTTCATCTTGTGGTCAGTCATGATCCCCAAGTCTCTTTCAGTCGTGGTATGTGGTGCTACACATTGGCCTTTTTCCAGTCTTCAGGTACTTCACCTGGGCACCACAAATTTTTGAATATTTTTGCCAATGGTTGGGCTATGACACCTACCAACTCCTTGAGTACTCTAGGGTGTAATCATTCAGGACCAGCTGATTTGAAGGTGTCCAGCCTCTCGAGGTGATCCTTTACTAGATCAGCACCAGTGCTGGGTATAAATACGCCCTCACCCTGGCCATCCCGCGTCTTGCTAGGCAGGGCGGTCCCATTGGATTGATGAAAGACCAACGCGAAGTACCCATTGAGCAGATTGGCCTTTTCCTGGGTGTCGGTTATCAGCTATCCCGCTTGACTCAGCAGGGTCCAATGATACCGTTGCCTCTTTTCCAACTCTCTACATATCTGAAAAAGGACTTTTTGTTATCCTTGATATGTGTGGCCAGATGGAGCTCAGTTGCAGCCTTGGCTTTCCTGGTCCACTCCCGGCAGGTACAGACCAGTGGTGAGTACTCCTCCTTGGTGGTACCTCCCGTCCTCCATCCTTTATAAGTCTCTCTTTTGAGGTGTAGGAGGTCCTCAAGTTCCCTGCTAAGCCAAGGGGGTTTCTGAACCCTTTTTCTACCCTTCCTCCAAGATGGAATGTCCATCGCTTGAGCTGTCAGGATCGCTCCCTTGAGGAGCAACCACTCCTCTTGTACTTCTCTGCCTGTCAAGTTGTGGTCCCTTAGGGCCTCGACAATGACCCTCCTGAGCTTGTCAAAGTCAGCTTTCCTGAAGTCAAGGACTTCTGTATTGCTGACTGACTTGCCAGCTTTGCAATGGAAAGGTGAATGCAAGGTGAAATTAGACCAATTTAGCATGCAACTAAAATGTGCTTCATGAAAAAAACTTACTTGTACCAGTGAGTTTGTTTTAATAGCTCTCTCATGTGTGACAACAGTAGTGGCTCGGTGAAAGTTTTGCTCTTTGTTGTTAGGATCATGGGAGAGTAGGGTCATCTAGGCCAGCTCCCTACTCAAGGCAAACTTGTCCCTGACTAAACCATTCCAGCCAGGTATCTTCTCCAACTCCAAACAAGGAACTGGATTAGAATAGGAAAAACTGCATTTTCCTTACAGCTACTCTGCCTCTCTTTCTTTCTCCTTCTCATGGAACTTTGGCTTAGAATTTTTTTTTATCTCCTTGCTCCACCTGGTTTCCGTCTATGTATATGGGGTAAAAAGTACACAGAAAAATGCAAGGTCATATAAGTGTATCATAACTTGCAATACAAAGATGCATCTGGTGGTATATTCATAGCTGTTTAAGCATGTGTCTTTAAAATAAATTTCCAGATCTTTTCAATGTCTGACTGAAATATTTTTTTACATTTCTAAGTCAAGATTTACTGCTGTCTACAACTGTGATGGGTGACAGATAGATGCTGTGATTGATTATATAGTGGCTTTACTTTGGAAGGAACGAAACATCTTTTCATAGAAATTCCATAGAAATTTTTGTAGAGTTACTTCTGGTTTATATTTTTTATTTTTCAAAACAATTTCAGGTGTTTTAGTTAAAAGTAAAAGGTTATAGAGGGAGAAAGGGAGAAAGTAAGAAGTGTGTTTGAGCTGATAAGGCAGTGCGATGGATAAAGAAGTAACACAACAGACAAAGCTTCCAAACTAAAGATGTGATCTGCAGCCCATTAAAACCAATGGCTCTATTGACTTCAATAGTCCTTCATTAGCAAAACTCAGCAGTGAGGTTTCTGAGGATGGAAAAGGATAAGTCCAGTGATGATAGAATAGTGGAGGGTAACATGAGACACAAACAGCTCTCATATTGTAATTGGTAACAGAGCTGTTAAAACAGGCAGTGTGCTGAAGTGCTGTCATACACATGCATACAAACAGTGTCACCTCTTTTTTTCTTCTTCTCAAGAATGAAATGCTATGCCTCAGGCAAATGGCTCAAGAGAACTTGGTTATCAGTGAAAGAAATTCATTTCTCTAAGATGCTTATTTTTTTTGTTTTATTTCTGGCCAGATCTAAATCCCAGAAGAATGAGAAATGAAAGAACTGTATCAGGTCATCCCTTGCCAAGTTCAAGTAAATACAGGGGCTAAAACAAAGGGGAAATGTCTTTTTCCACTTTTGTCCACCTTAGTTAGAGAGTTGAAACAAAAGTAATGAGGTCTCTCTCCCTTTCTGAGAGATTAGGTGGAAATGGCTTATTTTGATCTGGTAAGATACCCACCATGCACAAACTTTTTGCCCAGGGCCACTTTCTCTGCTTGGTTCTGAGCTGTCTTACTGGAGTGATGATCTTTCCCGATCTCTGACCATAAAAGAGCCAGTTCTATTCAGGCCACATTTGTCACTATTTCTTACTTTAGTTTACAACTAAAGCCCCCACAAACTTTCAGGGAAGCACCCAGGCAAAAGGCATCTGACTCCCTAAGTCAGTTATGGACATACGAGAAACAAGAGACCTGCTATAGCTGTTCTCCGAGCCAGTCTGAAAATGTTTGCTGGTATCTGAGTTGGAGACATAAATAGGCAACTGTCGATCCCCTGGATCATGGTATATGTGTAAGAGGTCTAATCAGGTGCCTGATGAATCTGCTTGTGGCTGACAAGCCCAATTCAAGAGTGACACAGCTTCACAGATCCATGTACTGTCTCAGCTGGAGTCCAAGTTTACAGCAAGCTTCTTCCTTCTTTCTTGCTTTGCTTCTATCCTCTCAATTAAAGCCACTTCATGTTGAGTTACTCCCAGTGCCAGATGTTCCCTCCAAATTGGATGGGCTTCTTTGCACTTCTCCTAGCTTTCTAGACTGATGTTGAACAACTTCATAGCATTTTTGCGTACGTCACGGTACCAGCATAGAGGGTGACTCTGCTTTCTGCAGCTGTCTTGAAACTCTGTGTACAAAATACTCTTGGGGATAGACTCCTCCCATTCTCCTGGCATGACTGAGCCATTGCAAACTCTTCTTCTTGAAAGTGGTTCCTAAGTATGTTAGTGCTGTGTGCTCCAGCACCTCTGTGTTTGGCATTTTATCTTTCCACTTTATTTTCAGGATCTTGTGCAAGCATCTCATGTGGAAGCTGTTCAGTCTCCTGATGTGCCTAGCATTTGTAGTCCATGTTTCTGAAACAAAGCAAGGATGACAGCACACAAGTCTTGCAGATTTACATCTTCACCTTAGTTGATAGTTTTTGTTATTCCATGCAATTTTCTATAGTAACCCAAAATTCGTAGCTGCTTTTCTGATTCTGGTAGTTCAGTCTCAAGGTCAATATTTTGGCTGATCATAGAACCCAAGTAGCAAATGCTAAACAATGCCAAGAGATTTACCATTCAGAGTGATGTCAGGCACTGGTTTTTCCACCTCTTGGTACATGATCACACTCCTCATGAGACTAATTGTGAGCCCGAAGCTCTTGCATGATGCAGAAAATCTTCCCAAGAGATTTTGCAGGGAAGTTACACTGTGTGCAACCAAGGCCACGTAGTCCACAAACAGAAAATCTCCTGGAACCAGCTCTTCCACTTTGTTTTTTGTTCTAAACTTTGTGATGTTGAACAAGCCTCCATGTAGTCTAATTCAAAGATAAGAACCATCACTGCTGTTCTTGAAAGCGTGAAGAAGCAGGAAGGAAAAGTTAAAGAGCATGGGGGCAAAGACACCCTGTTTTACCCCACTGTTGATGTCAAAGGCATTTGATTCTTTGTTTCCATGCACTATGGTTGTCTTCATACCTTGATGTAGTGAGTGAATGATGTACAACAGTTTAATGGGGCAACCCAGTTTCTTCAGAACAGTAAGAAGGCCCTGCCTGTTCACTATATTGAAGGCCTTCATCAGATCAATGAAGGCTATGTATAGTGCTATCCATTTTTTTTCTACGCTTCTCTTGCAGTTGCTTGCCAAAATTATCATATGGAAATATACACTTGTTAGACCCCGACTCCATGCGGCGTCCAATGGATAGGGAGATGACAGTCCAATTGCTCATGGATCCTGGTATTCATAAGCCAGAGCAGACAGAGAGCAAACACCAGCACACATGGCTTGCGACAGCTTTTTCAGAATGGAGACAGCTTAGGACAAGGGTCCCAAAAAAGCAACAAATTGGGCACTTGCCCTGAACAACAGTTCTTTCCAACATTTATACACCTTGGTTCATACATATTAACACTTATCCTGCCTCACCCCACCTTTGGTTCCACCCATTTTTCCTCCCATCTCAAGCTCCACCTCTGTTTACAGTTTGCTTCCTTAGCATGGTATTGCCTATTCATTTCATTCATTTACATGCCTCTCTGCTAAGAGCGCATGCATAACCCTTTGACCCCAGCTTCTTTTGGTCACTTTGCAGTTTCTCACTGGTTCTTGCTGTTTTTTTGTGGGTTTTTTTTTGCTGACTTCCCCATCTCCAAGGCTGTATCTTTGCTTTTGTCTCCTGACACTAGTTGCTTAGCACATCGTGCACTTTGCACCCTATCCTTTTATTAAGAATCCACTTACTTAAGCATTAGCTAAGTAAGTTGCTTTTAATAAATACCCAGCCTTGTGACTAACAGCTTTGCTGAGGTTACCTTTTAATACCTCATCCAGCCTTGTGACCAGTAGCTTTTTGCTGAGACACAGGAAAAAGCCTTCATTCAGCTGCACACTCAGCACTCCCCAAATTCCATATCATTACCCCAACAACCGAAATCCATATTGTTACCCTAACGATACCCAAGCAGCTTTTGTGGACATGGAGTCTCCCTGGGCAATTCCCACTCTGCTCTACCACTATCTCTTTGAGCTTTTTGCAGGCATGTTCACATTTCTTTTCATAAATTATAAAATGCCATCAACATAATTGACTATCAGAATGGAGTAGTACATAATTATATATATTGTATATGTCATTAAACAATACATAATTATATATTATATATTTTGTTTAACTTTGAGGATCAGGTTTTTTTTAATGTTGATGAATGTTGATATGTATAAAAATAAATGTAATATATTGTTTTATGTAACCGAATACAAGAGGATCTTATTTTGTTGTCAAGGTAATGTGACCATTGCTTCACCTTCCTCTCCAATGTGTGAAAAGAGATCTCTGGCTATTTGTTGTTCATTCCCATTCTGGGCCTTGCAGACTATAGATACAGTATCTGAGCATCTTCCAACAGAGCATTAAATGACATGATTAGTGTCTGTTATTTATGGTTTAGTATTATTCCAGCTTTTCCCCAGGTAGAGAATTGTTTATGTAGGTAGTGCAGTATTTTGTTACGGTAGGGCTGGCTTTTCAGTCTTAATGAAATTGAAATCAAGAACCTCCAGCTGAGGGCAAGTCTTTCAGTTTTTGCATGAGGAAGTGGGAATAATAAGCCTCCATCTTCTCTGTCTCTCTCTCAGAATCTCTGGGCGTGCCTACACGTGCATTTACACCGGCTTAAATTTACTGTGCAGTAAGTTACTGAACAGTAAGCAGGAACAGCCCAGCAGGTGCAGGCATAAAATAGGTCTACACATGCAGGCATAAAAGTGCATTAACACTGTGTGTGGACTGACTTGGGACTAAGGGTAGTTCCAAGTCAGTCCACACTCACTGTTACTGCACAGTAAGGTGTATACATATGCGCTACTGCACAGTAACTAACAGGGCATAAGTCACCATATTTACTGTGCAGTACGGGCATGCACAGCTAGACACATGCCTGTGCTTCTGAGCAATTTCAGGTACTGCGCAGCAAATGTGCATGTGTAGACGCACCCTCTGGCTCAACAAATAGGAAGATGTCCACCACACCACCTCTTTAATCAGGACAACTTTCTTCTTCACTTGGCTCCAAGTTGCCTTATCAGAGTGATGAGGAACCCTTGATCTTTCCACATCTCATACCATAAAAGAGCACATTATAGTCAGGACACATTTCTCAATTTTTCTTATTTTAGTTTATAGCTCCTGTCAGCTCCCACAAAGTTTCAGGGCAGCATCTAGGAAAACATAACTGACAAATTTCCACCATCATCGTCCTAAAGCCAGTGCTTGCTTGGAACGAAAAGTGGCTCTTAGGGGTTACCAGGTGAACTTCTGCCATCCCATGGTTTCCTTGGAAGCTGCACATTGCAAGGGTAATGTGGTTTCACCTGAAGTGCCTTGTGTAATCTGAGACGGACAGCTTTCACTACCGTACAGCAGCAGGGAGAAACACAGGAATTCAAGAACTGTGTAAAAACTCACCTCATAATCGCTCTTTTATTTGCGGAGAAAAATGCAAGTCTTTTTATGATTCATATGCTCTGCTAAATTATAAAAACAATTAGTTATTGGCATGTATAATTTTATGTACAGAAAGACCTGCTCCATTTGTTGCAGGAGTTAGAAAACCATACAACTTCAGTTGCTTACAGCTCTGAAAAGACCTTTGCCTATTAGTTTCACACCAGAAACCTTTTTTTAAAACTTATTTTGCAAAAGCAATTTTCTCTCTTAGTTTAGATAGTAATCCAAAACCACTGCTGTGCTTTTAAATTCATTTCAACCACTGTAACTCCCAAAAATCAACTGCCAGGGGCTAAAGCCATGTATTATACAATACTGAATTTGATCTTTGTCTAAGCTGAGAAGACTTCATTTTATTTGACACAATAATATTTAGTAACTTCAAAATTCCTCAAGTCATGTATAATATGTGGGAAATTATCCTCTATGGGGGAGAGCAGCTTTGTTTAGAAGAGATGAGAGGAGGATTGAAGCAAATTCTAGCCAGATATTTAGAAATTCAGCCACGGTGCTTTGATATCATCTGTAAAGCCATCTGCTGTCTGAATATCAATCAGGGAACAGAAGAAAAATAGGTGTTGTGTCATGCAGGGGGATAAGATTGCTTGAAACAGATCCTTACAGTCTGTGTTTTTGTTAGTAACCTTTCGCACTGTGGAACCGGCTACCATATAGTTAAATAATTTAACAGTCTTTTATTTTATAATGCGGTATAGACACTGCATCCAAATCTGCACTGTTACAGTCTGCATTTCAGTGGGAATCTATGAGTGTAACGGAGGGTAGAATTTATCAGGAGGGAATCGGTCTGTCCTCCAGTGGTCTTTTGCTCACCCTCCCTGTTCTTCTTCATCTGCTACATCTTTAATATTTCTCATGGGAGGAGCCTAAGTGGGTTTACAATGGCTTGAAGACAAGTGGATCTATCCATCCATCTAGTGGGCTTCCCTTCCTCTTTCCATCTATTGGGCTCTTGTGTCTTATTTAAGGAGACCCCATCATGGCATCTCAGGATTGTGTCAGGATCTTGCGAGCTCATGGTAAGGGCCCTCCTCGGGGTTACTAGAAACAACGGCCATCAACTGAAGGAGCGTAGATTTAAATTGGACATCAGGAAGAAATTCTTTAAGGTGAGGGTTGCCAAAATCTGGAATGGGCTTCCAAGGGAGGTGGTGCTTTCCCCTACCTCGGAGGTGTTCAAAAAGAGACTAGACAAGCACCTGGCTGGGGTTACCTGACCCTAGTGCTCTTTCCTGCCCAGAGCAGGGGGTAGGACTTGGTGATCTAATAGGTCCCTTCTGACCCTAGAAATCTATTAAATCTACTACATCTATGGTCCGATCTCCTTTTCTTTCTGACACTGGCTTCTTACTGGACTCATGAGGCAAGCCCCAGTCTGCAAGGCTTTGCCACTCTTGCTTTCTGACTATCCCTCGTCTGAGTAGTGTAGGAGCATGCTATGCTATCATAGTCCTTTTTCCTTCGCCCCCTGGAGGGCTATCTGCAACCACTTGCTACAGGAAGTCTCTCCCATATGCCCCTAACTCCACTCTGTTCTATGTCCTCTGCCTCTCTCTCTTTCTCTCTGCCCTGTTCTGTGTGCTGTGCTCTGTGGCCCGGTCTCCATGCTGTCCTGGGCACTGCTGGGGAGTCCACCTCCCCAGGAGCCCCTTAGGCCCAAACCACTGGACTGAACCATAACAAAAGAGCAAGCCTTCTGGCTACAACACAGGTTATTCCCCACAGTGGCTTCACACATAAATAGGGACCTACCAAATTCACAGCAGAAGTGAGATGCGTGGCATCTCCTTTAACCTTGCAGATTCCCTCATGTTGGTGAAAAGCCCATGCTTGCAATGTGTTTCTGATTGCTGGGGGGAGGGGAGATGAAAACTGTCTTAAAATATGGCACCATTTTTGCCTCTCGCTGCTGATTGGCTGAGGGGCCCTGGTGGCCCCAGTACTTGATGCTGACTGGCAGGGAAGCAAAAACCATGCCATGTTTAAAAACCATACTGTGGATTTGCTTCTTTGCCAATCAGGAGGGAGTGGTGGTGCCCCTCTGCTGCCAATCAACAGTGGGGGGGTGGGAGCATACGGGGGAACAGGAAAGATTAAAGAAAGCCATGGACCCCACTTCCGCTGTGAATTTGGTAGGTCCCTACATGTACACGTCAGCCTACTGGCTCAAAGAAACACAGTCCTTCTCAACCATGGTTGCTGCTTCTCTTCTTTACTGCTAGAGTTCCCTGGAAGTGTCTTTCTTACTTTCCAGTCTGCCTCAAGCACAAAGCAACTTCTCTTTCCCTCCTGCCTGTCACTGGAGTACTCTCTCTTGCAGTCTGCTGAATCAGACTGCTCCTCCCTTTCCCGCTGCTCTCATGGGAGGAGTTTAAATGAGTCGGCATCCCTCTTCCAGTCTCCTGATTAGCTTTTTCATACCAGTGCCTGGTGTCTCCAATAAGCTTGCTATCTGCCTCACCCACATTACTGGACTCATTGCTAGCATCCACGTAACGTGGGTAGGGGTTCTCTGTTACAATGATCAACATTAGATATGGAATGGAAAGAGGTTGGAAGAGAGCCTCTGACGACCTCTGTTGAGCAGTTCAAGGATTCTTGATCCCTCCAGGATAAGGACTAGCCTAGATAGATGGAATATGTCCCGGTATCCTCCATCAGTCCTTCTGGGCAGAATTTAGGAACCCTGAGGGAGGTGTAACTTGTACCAGTGGCCAAACTGAGACAAAAAGCTATTATCTCCCTGCTGTAGGTGAATTAGGCACTGTACTGATGTACTAGGGGAATATGAACTCATTGCTTCTGCCATGAA
Organism: Alligator sinensis; assembly: GCF_000455745.1. Taxonomy (NCBI): domain Eukaryota; kingdom Metazoa; phylum Chordata; order Crocodylia; family Alligatoridae; genus Alligator; species Alligator sinensis. The sequence continues at coordinate 22,381 of NW_005842989.1, read as the reverse complement.
GAATTCAACATCTACATTTTAGAAAAGACCCTGTGAGTGAAGGCAATAGGGGCTTCCCAATTTCAGATGGGTACCTATCTTATCAGATCCACAGATTGTTCTTGGGGTAACCTGGGGAGGTTGGACTGCTGATTTTTACAATGCATCTGAAAAAGGAAGGAAAAGGTGATGTGTTGTTATCGAGAGAAGTGGACTGTCCAGTGGTTATAGTGTTAATCTAGGATTTAGGAATCCTGGGTTCAAGTCTTTTTTTTTCTAGCACTGAATATGTGCGTGTTTATGCCTGAATTCTCCATCTGTACATTGGAGATAGTAGCATTTCCCAGGTTCACAGGTGTTTTGTGGAGTGCTCAAAGACAATGGTGTTGAAGGCCATATAAATTACCCATGGTGGATAGAACATAAAATTCTGTACTTAGAGAAGGTGCCTATTAAAGTCATTTGTCTTTCAGAGACTGAAAAACTGAAATCCTACAAAATGCTAAGCGTCTTTAATTACACCTGAATTCAATGCTACGTACCACATAGAATGGCTCCAGATGTGGAAAGCATCCACTCTTGCAAATTACAAACTCCTGTGGAAATCAGCAAGCTCATTGTCTGCCCAGGCCAAATTACAAACTCCTGTGGAAATCAGCAAGCACATTGTCTGCCCAGGACCAGCCAATGGAGGCCCTGTAGCATATCCCACTTTGAAAGTCCCCTTTGAATTCTACTTGGAAAGGACTGTTGTCGCAAAACTTGAGAGAGCAGCCTCACTGCTTCCCATATTTTTGTAAGTTTAAAATAAATGTTAGAGAAACTTTCATATTCATTCCATCATGTTCTCTTTAAAACTTATGGAGACTTTTCTTCCTGTCTCTTCATCTCCTATATTTAGTATTTATCAGAGAGATTGGACTACGATGGCATTAAATGGTACTTAAGCAAATTGAATTCCCAAATGATTCCAGCTAGTTCTTTTTGTTTTTTGTGGTGGGGGGGGGGGGGGGGGCAAACAACATTGTACACCATGTCCATATTGATTGATATTTAAAAAAAAACCCAACAAATATCTGTTCCAGTATCTGAAACCTACCCATATGCTGCTATTCAAACACAGAATGTGGACATTTTTCTTTTGGAATTGGCCTCATTAAACACCCACTAGCTAACTCAAGGGAAAAAAAAAAAGTACTCAGAGTCTATCTTAAATGTTTCTCTTTATGCAATGAGTTGATTCTAGAAAGCATAGAAATGTCCTAATGTAGTTCTGCCCAAACTTTTTCCTCAGTATGACCCTATTTAAATATTGGAAGTCTTTTGTGACCCCAAAATGATGTAGACAAGATCAGTGCCTCCTCCCCCCATGGGTGACACGGCGGGAGCAGAGCCCATGAAGGATGGAAGAACCGAGCTGCAAGCTGTGAGCATTGGCTCCCACCCCATGCACAAATCTGAGAGGTATGTGTCCCCCGCAAACCTCCTTCCCCAGGAGAGTGTGCAGCAGCAGGGAGCCATCCACTGTGCTGCCCCCCAGACAAGCCGTCTGCGACTCCATCCTTCTCCCCCAGATGGGACCCACATTCCTGCCCTGGCCCCAGTCCCAATGCAGCGACCCGGCTGGGCAGCAACCCCAGACCCAGCCTTGCCCTGCCTCCTTCCTCCCTTACCATGGGAGGCCTCAATCTACCTTCTCCCCCATAGATGTACCCAGAGGGGGCTGCTCTCCATGCTGCCTGGCTTCCACATGCATGTGTGTGCATGCACATGGCACCCCCTGCCTGATTGGCCTCCTCTTGCTTCCTGTAGCCCCAAATAGCCCCTTGCAGCCTGGAGCTTTGCCAGCGTGTGAGGGAAACCTGCTGTTTCCTGTTTCTTTTCTGATTTTTCACTATAATTGGTCAACACAGTCGAGCGTCTTTGAAACCCCATTTTTTATTGTTGGGACCCCAAATGGGGTCATGACCTCAAGGTTGGGAACCACTGTAATAAATATATTGTATTGTAAAAAGCATTGAGAGGGAATAAATATTTAGGTTTCTTTATAAAGAAATAAACAACCCTTCCCCTCTCCCTCTATATTAAAAGTAGCATTACCTGGCATTATATTGAATGCAGTGAATATTAAAATAAAGGGCAGGATTTTGACTTGTGTGTGGCCTAACTTTGAGGAGGTATGAGGTGGCATTTCCCACTGGTCTGTCTTGTGGCCGATACCATTGGGTATCGCCATTATTGACTTCGATGCTGTATTTGAATGACACCAAGTTGGGAACCAGACACTTTGAAAGCAAATATTAAGATTAAAAATGACCTTGATAAACTAGAAAAATAGTCTGAAGTTAATTAAATTGAATTCAATAAAGAAAAGTGCAAAATCCTGCATTTAGGATGGAACAATGACATTCAAAAGATGCGTTTTGCTGATTAGGCTGTAGCATTGCAGAAATAGACGTGGGGGTTATAGGAGACCACGAGCTGAGAATGAGTCAACAGGACTGGAGTGTCTCCTGTTAGGCAAGGGAAGGGATACTTCATGTATTAATAGATGTTAGGGGCTGGAAGGGAGCTCACAAGATCATTGGGTCCAGCCCCCCTGCACTTGGGCAGGAAAGACTGCTGGGGTCAGATAACCCCAGCAAGGTGGGTGTTAAGACACTTTTTGAAGATCACCAGGTTGGGTGACTATACCACCTCTGTCAAGAAGCCTTCTAGGCAATAAGACCTACATATTCAGTGGAGTAGCAGAGTAGAGTATAAGTTGAGACAAGCTACAACGACAAGGAGTAGATGTGATTGGTGGTTTCAGGGAGGATGGAGCTGGACTGTTCTCAGTGGTGGCAGATGACAGAACAAGGAACAATAGTTTCAAGTTGCAACAAGGGAAGTTGAGGTTAGATATTAGGAACAACTTTCTCACTAGGAAGGTGCAGGTTCCCCAGAGAGGTGGTGGAATTTCCATCCTTGGAGGTTTTTAAGACCCAGCTAAACAAAGCCTTTTCTGCGATGATCTAGTTGAGGATGGTCCTGCTTTAAGAAGTGGTGTTGGCCCGATAACCTCCTGAGGTCCCTTTCAATACTTATTTTTTATGATGCTATGATCTTGATTTATTGAAGTCAATGCAAGTTTTGCCCTTGCCTTTAAGGGGAGAAAGATTAAGCCTTATGTCCTGGGCACTTTTTTATGATTAATTGAGGCATCCACAAACAGCATCCCAGAGCAAAATGGAGCCATTGAGATGAGCACCCTAAAATGTGAAAGGGGAGTTCAGTGATCTTGGCCTGTTCTAAAGGTATGATACTAAGTTGTTTCAAAGGTAGGGATTTTCAATCTTTTTTTTTTTTAATAATTGTTACAGTAGCTTCCGGTCACTGAGGGATGATTGGGAACCTGTTGTGCTAGACACCAGTAAAACACGCATTAAGTAATAAATCCTGGCCTGAAAAAATTAGTTGTAAGCCCTGATCCTGCAGAGTGTACTTCATTTTATATGTACCGGTAGGTGAGTACGGCCTGAGTGTGAAGTAGGACAAGGCAAGTGCGCTAACAAAAAAAATGAAGGGGTCAAAGAAATGATGCTAAGAATGCATGCACTGAAATGTGATAACAGAGGCTGGCTGTAGGTGCAACCTACAATTTTTTTTTGCTGGTGTTTTGTTTTTGAAGGTGTTAACACTGAGAGTTTCAAACTGTGTCCTCCAAATGCATAAAATGATGTATCCCTGAAACATTACCTTATTTATAAATTACTTCTGATATATCGTTTTGTGTGCAATGAGTGGGAAACTACATAACAGCAGGGAACACTGATAATGGCACTGTCAAATGCGTCCGTTGTTTATGACTATGTAGAGAAGTGATGTAGTCTAGTGAATAATCACTGCAAACAAAATGTTTTTATTGAAAAAATACCATTACTTTCTGAAACACCCTTGTATTAATAAAAGGTAATATTTTAGGGACATGTATGTGTATTCACTTGAAGGACACCAATTAAAACTCACATTTTTAATATCCTCAAAAACCCTAAAGCCTTGACTTGTTTCTGTATATGTTCAATTTGTACATACATAAACCTGCATTCATAAAAATGAAATGAATGTTAACAGATGCATCAGTACAGAGATGTCTTCATGTGTGTGTGTATATATGTATATAGATATCTATATCTATATAGATATTCCCAATCATCCCTCAGTGACCGGAAGCTACTGTAACAATTATAAATAGATATATAGATATCTATATATATGGTGTTATTTTATGTTTTACATACAACTAAAGAACTTGTAAGCCTATTCTATTAAAAGGGGAAAATATGATGATAACATTTCCTTTCCTTGCAGCTAGTAAGAGGCAACTTTTCCTCAATTCAATGTGTTTTAGCAACATAATTACCAGGAGCCCAAATGCTAATTGATGCTGAGCACCTTGCAACTGGCACTGAAGTTGTGGGTCCTCAACACCTCTCATGATTTGTCTTGTGAACAAACCCAAACTTCTATTTTAGGCATGCTGCACTGAATAATAAGGACGTGCCATATGGAAGTACCATCTTTAGGAGTGAACTGTGAGTTGTAATAAGGGCTGGGTGATGTTGTAAGCACTCACCAGTCACCTACAAAATATTTGATGATACTCATTTATTGTACTGCATAAGAACTTGATTTGTGTTGAAACAGTACTTGAACTTTTTTAGCTCAAGACTTGAAATAATTCTAGAGTTTGTCTATATAACAATGTTTCTATGTTTTATTGCTATAGCTTTAAAAAGAAATATCCTGTAGAGCACTTTTCTGTAGGAGAACAAGGCAGGCAAGGAATTGCACTGTTTCATAACATAGTGCTTTCACTTCTCAGCCCTGACAATCATGTATGAAATTCAGTTTAGGTATACGTATCTAAAGATATACCAGACCCGCTGGGTGCTGAGAATAGGACTGGAAATAGTCATCCTTCTGCAATCTCCAGCAATAACTTTGTACTTTCACTTCCAGTTAAAATCTACTCAGATCATGGGTCTGAGTTTGGTGGGACAAACAGCCCTTATTCCCTGGATATTCCCACTACATTTAAGTGGCCTGGAGGATGAAGAGCAAATGAGAAGCGGGTGATGTTTTGGTCTATATTCTTTCCCTCAGGCTCCCTCCTCAGAATACTTAATTAGGTATACGGGGAGAAGACAAGCTGCACCTCTTTTCTGTTTTGTAGTTACTTAATTCTTCCACAGGGCTGCAAGAGGGATCAAGAGAGCAATTCAGCCTCAGAGGGTTTACTTCTAAGTCGCATTGCCTCCCAACATTACTCCTGAGTTGGAGCAGCTACTGCAGTGCCTGTTTCTTTAGACACAATCAAGCGCTTGGTGATAGACAAAGGTGATCCCCTTCAGCAGCTAGGAAATCTCATCATGTACTGCTCAAAATTAAAATTATCTTCAAATGAACAGAACAAATCCAATAAAGGTATGAAGGTAGTTAGTTCACTGTTTGTTCAGTCCTAGAGTTCATTGAGTAATTGCTATAAGTCAGGGATGGCTAACCTGGGGTATTCATGCTGCAAGTGCCAAGGGCAGCTTCTGTATGCGGCACGGCAGATCAGAAAGGGGAGAGGCAGCACAGTGGTAGATAGAGTAGCAGATTGAGCAAGGGAAGAGGATTGGAGGGGCATGCAAAAAGGTTCAGGGCCTTAAAAAGATTGCCCCCCACTGCAATGGCACAGCACTGGCTTAAAACTTGCCTTTCTTTTCTGTATCATCTTATGACAGTTACACTCCTCTTTGCTCCCTTTTCCTTTCAGCTGTTTCCCTCTCCTGTTTGTTGCATTTTTTCTCAATCTTGACTGTAAATTCCTCAGGGCAGGACCTGTAATGCATATATATTTGTACAATGTGACTTCGTTCCTACTTAAATCCTCTGAGTGGTACTACAACGTAGATAAGAATTTCGGTATCCATATTCTTCATTTAGCATGGCATCCCCATAAACCTCAGTACCAGCTACTGGTTTATGCTGGAAATATTCTTCATTGTGCCTCACTGTTTGTAAAAATCTCCAGAGAAGAGAGCACAGCGGATTGGAGCTTCTTTTAAAAATGTGACTTGGAGCAGCAGCTTTTTGTCTCTCATGATGACTGGGGAATTGGAAGGCCTTTCCAGTGAAGTGGAAAAGTTGCCAGGCTGGTTTGTCCACAGAAATACTGAAGTGGGAAAATCAAGTTGTGATAGGCCTTTAACTTTGTCTGAACTTCATGTCGCGTGACTCTCTTCACTGTCGCATCTTGGGATGCTTTTGAATACTCTGTGTAGACTCATAATACTGTACCACATACTGTCTGCACCTGTAGCATCAGTCATAAACAGCATATGAGAAATGCAACATATGGCAAGTAATACATCTAGTTAGCCATCCCTTTTAAAACAACTCCTCTTGGAGAGCAGACAGAACCTGTGGTTCGCAGTAAAGCTTATATATAACTGCTGTGAGAGGAAAATCAGCGGAGGTTAACCAGTAACTATAATACTAAAATAATATAATAATAAATTATTATTAATAACTTTTAACTAATACTAAATATTATTAAACAATACTAAATAATATTATTACTAATAATAAATACTAAAATAATACTAAAAGAACCAGTAACTTTTAACCCTCTGCAGGCCATGGGACTGGGATCTGTTTGGTCCAAAGGCAGCATTTGGCTCCTTCTATGAGTGGTCATGCTTAATTCCCATACAATGGTAGCTTATACTTGTGTTTAGAAACAGGCATGTCCAGGGTTCGGATTACACTTTGACTCTTTGGGGAGGGGTCTGCAAAAAAAAATCTCAGACCCCCCGTTGTGATGTGCTACCCATCTCAATGCCTTAATAAAATCAGAGATCCTGCCCCCCCGCCCCTCGGTTATGATTTTCAAATCTTACAGGGGGGCTCTCGTCTTTTATGGGATGGGGGGCTCAGCCCCCCTGCGCTCCCCTGTAATTTGAACCCTGGGAATTTCATGTTTTAAGAAAAAGTTTAAGCTCCCAATCAAATTCACAGCAGTTGCCTAAAATGTCTTGGAGTTGATTATAGAGCTTGGATGCTTACTGGTGTTCACTTGAAGGCTTTCATAGTAGTTCAGAAAACCATGCTGTTGACCACTGAGGCATGCTGTAGGAACGGTTGGCAAATAGGATTGCTTTATATCCTTCTGTGCATAGCTTTGAAAAACAATATCCTAGCCACCGTATAACAGTTCAGTATCCAGTCACAAATCAGAGACTGTGCCTCCACATTTTGCTCAAAACTCCCACGTCTGGTATCCTGTGGTTAACATGAAGGGACTGTGAGATTGATGGAAGCAAACTTAATGCATTGCAGTTCAAAAAGATTTTGAATTAAGCTTGAAACATTATGGAAAGCATATGCTGTAGATATAAAGGACTTAAAAGTGAGCAGTACAATAGCTGTTTATGTGATAACACTTTTATCTTTTAGGCATTTGCTATCACAGGCTACAGAGCAGTTGGCTTTCCTTGTTGGGTTAATATAAAGCCAGAAGGAGATAACATTTCAGCAGAGGATTGGGAGTCAGGGCTTCTAGGTCTTGGTTCCAGCTGTGTCTCGGAGTTCTGATATGACTTTCAGGAGGTCATTTAATTTATTAGGGCCAAATGCTTCTCTCAGCCTGCAAACAGATATTGCCTTGGTGCTGGCACAAAAATTTTCATGGTGCACAGAAGCTGAGCAACACCATAGCCCATTGCCATGGCACAGGTGCCCACATTTGTGAGTGTGACCAGACTTGGAAATAGTCTGTGCTGCCTTTTTGTGGGCAGTGTTTGTTTGCTTATGACAGAAGAGCATGGGTAGCCCAAGACTGCCTGCACTCTTCAGCTGTGCTGGGCAGGTGCTCCCAGAGCTTCAGGGATCCAACCCTGCATGTCCTGGGAATGCTAAGGGCACATGTCCACAAGTGCGGGCTTCCACTCTTAGGACCTGGGACATGGCAGCGTGATTACGCGCATGTGGACTCTCCTTCTGGGGGATTCCCAAGCTGCACCTCTGCAAACAAGGGAAACTGGTCCTTTCCTTTACAGAGCCGCTGCCCAGGCTGGGGTACAGTACTTGAATCTGTTGTCCCACACAATCAGGTCCTTGAAGTCCCGCAAGCAGCAAAGGCACAACCCTGCAGGACAACCACTCTGGCAATGTGTAGACTCCACTGAAATAGGTAAGCTGTGCCAGGACACATCTTGGCACAGCTGATCCTGCTGCAAAAAGACACTTTTTTTTATGCCCTCAGTTATAGCAGTATACAGTTGTCTCCTGCATTGGCTTTGTGGAACGTACTGCCCCCTGCTAGTAAGTAGGAGCAGATTTTAATCCATAGAGGCTTCATTTCACTTCCTACCATGCATCTAAACTATTTATGGGTCATCAGATCTGTAGCATATACCAAGTCTTTGAACCTTAGCACTCCATTATTGCTGCACAGCTCACAGGCCAGTCCTGGAGACTTGACTGCAGTTTGACCTGCAAACTCATTTGTATTATGCTCACATTCGAGTGACAAATTGGATTGCTGGAATATATGGGTGGATGTGCCCAGTGAGTTCATATTCCCCTGCACCAGGGCTGGGCTCATACAAGCTATACAAGGGGCATGTCTACACCTCACCCTACATTGCCATTGCAATGTGCTACATTACTGTATGGCGTGCTACACTGACATAGCGATCGCATGAGTCTACATGTGATCGGCAGCTGCTTCGCCATAATTGTGCACTCCCTGTTTTAGTGTGCCACTACAGCAAAGTAACAGTGAAGTCTAACCGTGTGCTGCACACATGGCACAGTACAGGTGGTTACTGCACTGTGCACTAAAGCACGGTGCGGTAGCAACATCATACGGCGACATGTAGACGTGCCCCTTGTCCTCTAAACTGAAGATGCCTGCTCAGGAAGCTTTCAAATCTCTTCTCTAGGGAAGGAGCTTATATATTTCACAGCCTAGAGTACTGTTTCCAATACTTGGAAGTTGGAACCAAAGTTTCCAATACTTTCCAGCTGTCAGGTTTATGGTATTTTTAGGTATCTCAGATATTTGTGGATAGTCCTACAGACAACAGATCCTAGAAATGCTTTAAGATCCTCAACAGAAGATAGTCAAAATGGCGGGTGCAATATACAGTATCCTTGTTTCCAAGATTTTCACAAAGCAGTTACATCAGTTCAATCATTGCAGCACATAAAGATCCGTAAGAACAAAAGCATTCCTCCACATTTCAGTGCGGGGTTCCACGTGGATAGGAGCTTTCAGAAAGCCTCTCAATAGTCAGTTTTAGTTTCAGTAGCTGCATGGGCCGCATTTGATCTTGGTGAGCCATTTTGCTGTAGGAACACACAGATAGACATAGCCTCAACCCTGAAGTATATGTAATCTAATTGAAGCCGAAATAGAACGGGGAAGTTTATTATCTAAGGGTGGTTGAGGGAAGAGCAAAATAACACTGATAGATTCATCTGCTTGCTTAAGCTCACTAGATGGTATTTGGTTATTTAAATGTGATACTGTCATAAGTTATAAATATCAGTTATCCCAATATTTATTGCCTGTCTACCAAGTCGTATTCTCTTCTAAGCACATATATAAGTTCTAGGAAGAGCTGGTTGAATTTTTTCAAATTTTTCATAATAAAAAATACCCCAACACTTGCTTCTACACACATACATATACAGTTCTGCTGAAGTTTTTCAGTTGGAGAAACAGTATAATCTAAAACGTACTTGAATTATTTGTGTCTACTTCATTAAACATTGTGATCCCCCATTCTCCCTTCTCATCAATAAGTTTGGGTGAGGGTTTGCCAAAGTGTAACTTTCTAATTGGGTACAGAGTGGGGCTTGTTGTCATACAGTGTTTCCGTGACATCTTGATTACAGAAGTAGACACATAAATACTAGTTATGCTCACTCCAGCTGCGTGTCACACGCAGATCTTCATCGCTTGGAAAGTGTTGGTATTCAGGAAGCACGACAATTTATATAAAACGAAAGCTTTTCCCATTTTAAAAACTTTGAAATGAAAGCATTATTTATGTAAATTAAAAAAAAAAATTCTATTTGAAAAATGATTTTTTTTTAAATGAGCCAGTTCCAGGTGTAGGTTAATGAAGTGGGTTCAAACATATGCTTTCCATTTTTCCTGGATCTTTCTGTTTAAAATTACTGTTCATCGCCTAAAGCTTACTCAGAAAAAGAAACATCTGTAGGCTTTTTGCTCCCACAGATGTTCACCAACATGTTGTATGGAAGATCCCCCTTTTTTTTTTGCCTCCAGGGAATAATCTGATGCTCTCAGTGGGAGTTTATGGAGGGTCTTGTTCATTAAAGTAATGAATTTTCCCAGCTGCATTATACAGTAGCTGCATCAGACTGACTTCAGCTGTTCACCTCTCTAGTAAAGAATCATTTCCTCCCAATTGCATGTATATAGTTACCAGTATACTTTTCATTTAACAGCTGTATATACTAAGGGAATGAGTCAGTTTTGATTATTTCTTATATTGACAGTGGTAGCACCCATCAGTCCCTATTCAGGCCCTGTTGTGCTAGACACAGGGCAAAGTATGCTGTAAGGTAGCAGGCAACAGGTGAATACAGCAAACAGAAGGGTTAAATGCAAGTTGTTATGAATACAATAAGCAGTGGTCAGATGTACTAGATAAAAAAGTGAGCTGTTTTTTTAAAGAACAGATTTGGTTTTGCCAGACTAACAGCCCGTTAAAATAACCTGAGCCTTGTGAAAGAAATAGAAAAACTCTTGCTGATATCAGTGAGTTTTCAATCAGGGCTGTGGGAAGCCACTGACATACCTATTTCTTGTGACAGGGCATAAATAGGAATCTTTTTAAAAGACCAATTATTTAGATGAGTGGTATAAGCAAGGCCTTCTTAGCATATGATCTACATGTTCCTTCCTAAAATACATATCAATCTCTCTGTCTCCCCACTTGCTTAGGACAAGCAACTGAAAATGCCTATCCTTTCATAGTAGGTTTGGAGTGATGCAGCCACAATGGCACATGAAATATGCCAGAAGCAAGTGTTATTTCCATAATGCTTTTTACTGGACCAACTGTGTAGTTGGGAGAGATTGGCTGCCTTTTATTTAAGAAGCAAATATTAAGACTATGTCTGCATGGTCTCTAGAGTAAGCCTGGGACAGCTGCCAAGTAGTAAGCTTCACTCTGCAAATTAGGTAGCATTAATGGCTCCAAAAATCACCACGTATGGCTAGGGGTAGCCTTAAGCATGAACCCCAGCACCACATTTAAACTCTCCAGACATAGAGGAGCCTTGTAAACTGCTTATATCCCTTCCTGAGCTATCTATACAGCCTAACTTGTGGGCATCAGTGGGTGGGACAGTTTCTCAGTGGTGGTCCTGGGCTTACTTGGGAGTCTATGTAGACAGAGCCCAAAAGGCCTAACCTTGGGAGAAACGCTGACCACAAGAATTGAAGGAAAATACAAATGCGACTCTCCCAGATGTATTACCCCACTCTTCTCTGTGCTCTAAAAATACTAGTTGCAAAACATTGCCCATTAGCGAGCTCATGTGTGTCCCTGAGGACCACCAGGGCTATGCTACCCTATCAGTATTGACTTGATATAACAGCAGGGGTACAGCCACAACCTAGCCCCATACTCTACCTGAGTACCATGCCAATCCCCTTCCCTTACTTGATCTGTTGCTTTGCTTTCTGCTCCCTGCTCAATCTACTGTTCTGCCTTCTGCTCCTGGCCTGATCTGCTGCTGGGCTGCCCGTCCGCATGCCACACAGAGAGGCTTCCCATACAGAGAGCCCCCTCCCCCC